>NC_048581.1:89330008-89395008 GCF_013265735.2 Oncorhynchus mykiss | reverse complement strand
GATTATTTTTCAGTACAATGACTAAAACCAATATAATATAAATTGTGTGAATGAGTATCTAGACATCTGATATAAACTCAACAAAGACTAGCCAAGGTTAGTAAAACCATGTCTGGATATATAAAATGCTTACACTAGCACCTACTTCATTCATACGCATAGCGACAGCGACTGCTCTCTGAACATTCAGACAGAAACCCACAGGACAAACTCTTTATCTATACTGTATGACTGATGTAGCCTGACCACCCCTCTCGTTGATTCAGAACCTAGGTAGAACTATGACCACCTAGTTGATTCAGAACCTAGGTAGAACTATGACCACCTAGTTGATTCAGAACCTAGGTAGAACTATGACCACCTAGTTGATTCAGAACCTAGGTAGAACTATGACTACCTAGCTGATTCAGAACCTAGGTAGAACTATGACTACCTAGCTGATTCAGAACCTAGGTAGAACTATGACCACCCCTCTAGCTGATTCAGAACCTAGGTAGAACTATGACCACCTAGTTGATTCAGAACCTAGGTAGAACTATGACCACCTAGTTGATTCAGAACCTAGGTAGAACTATGACCACCTAGCTGATTCAGAACCTAGGTAGAACTATGACTACCTAGCTGATTCAGAACCTAGGTAGAACTATGACCACCTAGTTGATTCAGAACCTAGGTAGAACTATGACCACCTAGCTGATTCAGAACCTAGGTAGAACTATGACCACCTAGCTGATTCAGAACCTAGGTAGAACTATGACCACCTAGCTGATTCAGAACCTAGGTAGAACTATGACTACCTAGCTAATTCAGAACCTAGGTAGAACTATGACTACCTAGCTGATTCAGAACCTAGGTAGAACTATGACTACCTAGCTGATTCAGAACCTAGGTAGAACTATGACCACCCCTCTAGCTGATTCAGAACCTAGGTAGAACTATGACCACCTAGTTGATTCAGAACCTAGGTAGAACTATGACTACCTAGCTGATTCAGAACCTAGGTAGAACTATGACTACCTAGCTGATTCAGAACCTAGGTATAACTATGACCACCCTTCTAGCTGATTCAGAACCTAGGTAGAACTATGACCACCTAGTTGATTCAGAACCTAGGTAGAACTATGACCACCTAGTTGATTCAGAACCTAGGTAGAACTATGACTACCTAGCTGATTCAGAACCTAGGTAGAACTATGACCACCTAGTTGATTCAGAACCTAGGTAGTAGAACTATGACCACCTAGTTGATTCAGAACCTAGGTAGTAGAACTATGACCACCTAGTTGATTCAGAACCTAGGTAAAGCAGTATTCAGCATCATTATCTGTCATCGTCCAATACTACTGCACCATTCAGCATCATTATCTGTCATCGTCCAATACTACTGCACCATTCAGCATCATTATCTGTCATCGTCCAATACTACTGCACCATTCAGCATCATTATCTGTCATCGTCCAATACTACTGCACCATTCAGCATCATTATCTGTCATCGTCCAATACTACTGCACCATTCAGCATCATTATCTGTCATCGTCCAATACTACTGCACCATTCAGCATCATTATCTGTCATCGTCCAATACTACTGCACCATTCAGCATCATTATCTGTCATCGTCCAATACTACTGCACCATTCAGCATCATTATCTGTCATCGTCCAATACTACTGCACCATTCAGCATCATTATCTGTCATCGTCCAATACTACTGCACCATTCAGCATCATTATCTGTCATCGTCCAATACTACTGCACCATTCAGCATCATTATCTGTCATCGTCCAAGATTACTGCACCATTCAGCATCATTATCTGTCATCGTCCAATACTACTGCACCATTCAGCATCATTATCTGTCATCGTCCAAGATTACTGCAGTACATGAATGAGTGATGAGATCCTGCTAGCAACAATATATAGTATAGCCTGCAGTCTCTGTCTGTCTGTCTGTCTGTCTGTCTGTCTGTCTGTCTGTCTGTCTGTCTGTCTGTCTGTCTGTCTGTCTGTCTGCCCTGCCCTGCCCTGCCCTGCCCTGTCCTGCCTGCCTGCCTGCCTCTCTGTCTGTCTGTCTGTATGCACGTCTTTCTGTCTGTCTGTCTGCCTGTATCTCTGTCTGTCTGTCCTCTAGCCGGTCTCTGGTTCCCTTTCCCCCATACTGCAACACACACACACACACACACACACACACACACAACACACACGCGAACACTCTTCACCACATGATCTCAGTGATATGTATCTGTCCCGCTGAGAGCCCTGAGCGGGTGAGCTGGCTGTGCTGCACAGCACTCTGGGTAAGATTACCTACATTTTACAGGAAAGCAAAGTGGATGAAAGTGTGAAGGACAGCATGCTGGATGTGTATGTGTGTGTGTGTGTGTGTGTGTGTGTGTGTGTGTGTGTGTGTGTGTGTGTGTGTGTGTGTGTGTGTGTGTGTGTGTGTGTGTGTGTGTGTGTGTGTGTGTGTGTGTGTGTGTGTGTGTGTGTGTGTGGGTGAGAGGGGCAGCGGAGACTCCACAAACTGCCTCATCTACATAATCTACATAATCTAACCACAAACTGCCTCTCATCTACATAATCTAACCACAAACTGCCTCTCATCTACATAATCTAACCACAAACTGCCTCTCATCTACATAATCTAACCACAAACTGCCTCTCATCTACATAATCTAACCACAAACTGCCTCTCATCTACATCATCTAACCACAAACTCTCTCTCATCTACATATTCTAACCGCAAACTGCCTCTCATCTACATAATCTAACCACAAACTGCCTCTCATCTACATAATCTAACCACAAACTGCCTCTCATCTACATAATCTAACCACAAACTGCCTCTCATCTACATAATCTAACCACAAACTGCCTCTCATCTACATAATCTAACCTAATACCCAGCAGCACAGAGCCAGGCACTAATCCACAGATCACCATGGATACCTAATACCCAGCAGCACAGAGCCAGGTACTAATCCACAGATCACCATGGATACCTAATACTCAGCAGCACAGAGCCAGGTACTAATCCACAGATCACCATGGATACCTAATACCCAGCAGCACAGAGCCAGGCACTAATCCACAGATCACCATGGATACCTAATACCCAGCAGCACAGAGCCAGGTACTAATCCACAGATCACCATGGATACCTAATACTCAGCAGCACAGAGCCAGGCACTAATCCACTGATCACCATGGATACCTAATACTCAGCAGCACAGAGCCAGGTACTAATCCACAGATCACCATGGATACCTAATACCCAGCAGCACAGAGCCAGGCACTAATCCACAGATCACCATGGATACCTAATACCCAGCAGCACAGAGCCAGGTACTAATCCACAGATCACCATGGATACCTAATACTCAGCAGCACAGAGCCAGGTACTAATCCACAGATCACCATGGATACCTAATACTCAGCAGCACAGAGCCAGGCACTAATCCACAGATCACCATGGATACCTAATACTCAGCAGCACAGAGCCAGGTACTAATCCACAGATCACCATGGATACCTAATACCCAGCAGCACAGAGCCAGGCACTAATCCACAGATCACCATGGATACCTAATACTCAGCAGCACAGAGCCAGGTACTAATCCACAGATCACCATGGATACCTAATACTCAGCAGCACAGAGCCAGGTACTAATCCACAGATCACCATGGATACCTAATACCCAGCAGCACAGAGCCAGGCACTAATCCACAGATCACCATGGATACCTAATACTCAGCAGCACAGAGCCAGGTACTAATCCACAGATCACCATGGATACCTAATACTCAGCAGCACAGAGCCAGGTACTAATCCACAGATCACCATGGATACCTAATACCCAGCAGCACAGAGCCAGGTACTAATCCACAGATCACCATGGATACCTAATACTCAGCAGCACAGAGCCAGGCACTAATCCACAGATCACCATGGATACCTAATACCCAGCAGCACAGAGCCAGGCACTAATCCACAGATCACCATGGATACCTAATACTCAGCAGCACAGAGCCAGGTACTAATCCACAGATCACCATGGATACCTAATACCCAGCAGCACAGAGCCAGGTACTAATCCACAGATCACCATGGATACCTAATACCCAGCAGCACAGAGCCAGGTACTAATCCACAGATCACCATGGATACCTAATACCCAGCAGCACAGAGCCAGGCACTAATCCACAGATCACCATGGATACCTAATACCCAGCAGCACAGAGCCAGGCACTAATCCACAGATCACCATGGATACCTAATACCCAGCAGCACAGAGCCAGGTACTAATCCACAGATCACCATGGATACCTAATACCCAGCAGCACAGAGCCAGGTACTAATCCACAGATCACCATGGATACCTAATACTCAGCAGCACAGAGCCAGGTACTAATCCACAGATCACCATGGATACCTAATACCCAGCAGCACAGAGCCAGGTACTAATCCACAGATCACCATGGATACCTAATACTCAGCAGCACAGAGCCAGGCACTAATCCACAGATCACCATGGATACCTAATACCCAGCAGCACAGAGCCAGGCACTAATCCACAGATCACCATGGATACCTAATACCCAGCAGCACAGAGCCAGGTACTAATCCACAGATCACCATGGATACCTAATACCCAGCAGCACAGAGCCAGGTACTAATCCACAGATCACCATGGATACCTAATACTCAGCAGCACAGAGCCAGGTACTAATCCACAGATCACCATGGATACCTAATACTCAGCAGCACAGAGCCAGGCACTAATCCACAGATCACCATGGATACCTAATACCCAGCAGCACAGAGCCAGGCACTAATCCACAGATCACCATGGATACCTAATACCCAGCAGCACAGAGCCAGGCACTAATCCACAGATCACCATGGATACCTAATACCCAGCAGCACAGAGCCAGGTACTAATCCACAGATCACCATGGATACCTAATACCCAGCAGCACAGAGCCAGGCACTAATCCACAGATCACCATGGATACCTAATACTCAGCAGCACAGAGCCAGGCACTAATCCACAGATCACCATGGATACCTAATACTCAGCAGCACAGAGCCAGGTACTAATCCACAGATCACCATGGATACCTAATACTCAGCAGCACAGAGCCAGGTACTAATCCACAGATCACCATGGATACCTAATACCCAGCAGCACAGAGCCAGGTACTAATCCACAGATCACCATGGATACCTAATACTCAGCAGCACAGAGCCAGGCACTAATCCACAGATCACCATGGATACCTAATACTCAGCAGCACAGAGCCAGGCACTAATCCACAGATCACCATGGATACCTAATACCCAGCAGCACAGAGCCAGGCACTAATCCACAGATCACCATGGATACCTAATACTCAGCAGCACAGAGCCAGGTACTAATCCACAGATCACCATGGATACCTAATACCCAGCAGCACAGAGCCAGGCACTAATCCACAGATCACCATGGATACCTAATACCCAGCAGCACAGAGCCAGGCACTAATCCACAGATCACCATGGATACCTAATACCCAGCAGCACAGAGCCAGGCACTAATCCACAGATCGTACCCTCCAAACTCGTACCCCTATAGAACCCTCCAAACTCGTAATTAAGCTCGAAATTCTGGGTCTCAAACCCAGCCCTGTGCAACTGGGTCCTGGACTTCCTGACCGGCCGCCCCCAGGTGGTGAGGGTAGGTAACAACATCTCCACCCTGCTGATCCTCAACACTGGGGCCCCACAAGGGTGCGTGCTCAGCCCTCTCCTGTACTCCCTGTTTACCCATGACTGCGTGGCCATGCACGCCTCCAACACAATCATCAAGTTTGCAGACGACACTACAGTGGTAGGCTTGATTACCAACAACAATGAGACGGCCTACAGGGAGGAGGTGAGGGCCCTTGGAGTGTGGTGTCAGGAAAATAGCCTCACACTCAACGTCAACAAAACAGAGGAGATGATCTTAGACTTCAGGAAACAGCAGAGGGAGCATCCCCCTATCCACATCAAAGGGACAGTAGTGGTGAGGGTAGTAAGCTTTAAGTTCCTCGGAGGACACATCACGGACAAACTGAATTGGTCCACCCACACAGACAGCGTCGTGAAGAAGGTGCAGCAATGCCTCTTCAACCTCAGGATGCTGAAGAAATTTGGCTTGTCACCTAAAACACTGACAAACTTTTACAGATGCACAATCGAGAGCATCCTGTCAGGCTGTATCACCACCTGGTACGGCAACTGGTACGGAAATATCCTAAAACATTTAACATTACATTCGTTTAGATTTAATGATCTGAGCCAGGGGTTTCCTAGGGGGCCGCATTCGGTCGTCAACAAGGTCCGAAAAACGTTTATATTTCCTCGCCCTAAAAAATGTACATCCTCTATCCATTGTTTTTTAGAATGTTTGATTCTCCCTGACTGTCTAGCTTTCATTTGGGTTATTATTAGTGAGCTGGACACAATCAAGATACTGTATGATTGTAGGTCCTTGATCACTTCTACATAGTTTAGATTTGGTTTGAGTCACTTTAAAGGATATTGAAATGTTTTACTCAAACCACCTGTGGGCCGGATCGGACCCCTTTGACAACCCAGATCTAAATACACACCACGGAGCCAATATCCACTTGTGTTCTGACCAAGAAAAACGCTGGCCTCTGCCTCTTCTCTAAAACATCTCCTAGAGTACCTAATCCTAATACCCAGCTAGAAGACAAGTCTTTGATACCAAGTTACACATGACTTTGCACAATCAGAGAGAGAGAGAGAGAAAGAGAGCAAGAGAGAGTGAGAGGGAGAGAGGGAGAGGCAGAGAGCGAAAGGGAGAGGAGAGAGAGAGAGAGAGAGAGAGAGAGAGAGAGGGAAAGAGCGAGAGAAGAATAGAGAGAGGGAGAAAGAGAGAAAGAGGGAGAGAGCGAGGGAGAGGCAGAAAGTGAGAGGAAGAGGCAGAGATATAGAGAAAGAGGGAGAGGGAGAGAGCGAGAGGGAGGGAGAGAGAGAGAAAGAGGGAAAGAGAGAGAGAAAGAGGGAGAGAGAGCGAGAAAGTGGGAGAGAGAGAGGGAGAGAGAGAGAGAAAGAGGGGGGAGAGAGAGGCAGAGCGTGAGAGAGCGAGAGGGAGAGAGAGAGAGGGAGAGGAAGAGAGCGAAAGGGAGAGGCAGAGAGCGAAATGGAGAGAGCGAGAGGGAGAGAGAGATCAAGATAACTAACTAATCATCTTATAGTAGAGTTAAATCAATCAATTATTCAACCAATAAATAAATCAGATGAAACACATGTATCTATATATCCCTACTGACAGTATATCAACATGTATCTACAGTGCCTTGCAAAAGTATTCACTCCCCTTGGCATTTTTCCTATGTTGTTGAATTACAACCTATAGTTTAAATTGATTTTTATATGGATTTCATGTAATGGACATACGCAAAATAGTCCAAATAGGTCAAGTGAAATGAAAAAAAATAACTTGTTTAAAAAAATCCTAAAAGATAAAAAAACGGAAAAGTGGTGCGTGCATGTGTATTCACCCCCTTTGCTATGAAGCCCCTAAATAAGATCTGGTGCAACCAATTACCTTCAGAAGTCACACAATTAGTTAAAGTCCACCTGTGTGCAATCTAAGTGTCACATGATCTGTCACATGATCTCAGTATATATACACCTGTTCTGAAAGGCCCCAGAGTCTGCAACACCACTAAGCAAGGGGCACCACCAAGCAAGAAGCAATATGAAGACCAAGGAGCTCTCCAAACAGGTCAGGGACAAAGTTGTGGAGAAGTACAGATCAGGGTTGGGTTATACAAAAATATTAGAAATGTTGAACATCCCACGGAGCACCATTGAATACATTATTAAAAATGGAAAGAACATGTCACCACAACAAACCTGCCAAGAGAGGGCCGCCCACCAAAACTCACAGACCAGGCAAGGAGGGAATTAATCAAAGAGGCAACAAAGAGACCAAAGATAACCCCGAAGGAGCTGCAAAGCTCCACAGAGGAGATTGAAGTGTCTGTCCATAGGACCACTTTAAGCCGTATACTCCACAGAGCTGGGCTTTAAAGAAGAGTGGCCTGAAAAAAGCCATTGTTTAAAGACAAAAATAAGAAAACAAGTTTGGTGTTCACCAAAAGGCATGTGGGAGACTCCTCAAACATATTTAAGAATAAGGTACTCTGGTCAGATGAGACTAAAATTTAACTTTTTGGCCATCATGGAAAACGCTATGTCTGGCGCAAATCCAACACCTCTCATCACCCCTAGAACACCATCCCCACAGTGAAGCATGGTGGTGGCAGCATCATGATGTTAGGATGTTTTTCATATGCAGGGACTGGGAAACTGGTCAGAATTGAAGGAATGATGGATGGCGCTAAATACAGGGAAATTCTTGAGGAATCAGTCTTCCAGAGATGTGAGACTGGGACAGAGGTTCACCTTCTAACAGGACAATGATCCTAAACATATTTCTAAAGCAACACTCGAATGGTTTAAGGGGAAACATTTAAATGTCTTGGAATGGCCTAGTCAAAGCCCAGACCCCAATCCAATTGATAACCTGTGGTATAACTTAAAGATTGCTGTACACCAGCAGAACCCATCCAACTTGAAGGAGCTGGAGCAGTTTGAAGAATGGGCAAAAATCCCAGTGGCTAGATGTGCCAAGCTTATAGGGACATACTACTACAAAGTATTGCTTTTTTTTTTGGGGGGGGGGGGGGGTGAATAGTTACGCACTCTCAAGTTTTCTGTATTTTTGTCTTATTTAAAAATGTTGCATCTTCAAAATGGTAGGCATGTTGTGTAAATCAAATGATACAACCCCCCCCCAAAATATATTTTAATTCCAGGTTGTAAGGCAACAAAATAGGATAAATGCCAAGGGGATGAATACTTTCACAAGCCACTGTAAATATTCCTACTGACAGTATATCAACATGTATCTCTATAAAACCCTACTGACAGTACCAGTCAAAAGTTTGGACACACCTACTCATTTCTGGGGGTTTTCTTTATTTTTACAATTACAATATGTGTTATTTCATAGTTTTGATGTCTTCACTATTATTCTACAATCTATAAAAAAAAATGTAAAAAATAATGAAAAATCCTTAAATGAGTCGGTGTGTCCAAACGTTTGACTGTTACTGTACATCGACATCTGTCACAAAGTGCTTTTTACCCTTAATGCAATTAACAATTTCACTTGTGGAAAAACGAGTAAGGACAATGAAACATTAACAACAGGCAGTTCCTAAATTAGTTTTTCTTCTATTCTGACTTAATCAGCATTCAGGTTCTCCTTCATTTCCATAGTAAACACATTAGACTGTGTGACGGGAGCACCATAAGGGCTTAACGAGCGAAACAGAGCACGACTTAGCCATTTCTGTTGTGATGGCATTTTTCCAAAGACAAAAGCCTTAGAAATGCACACATCCACAAAACAAATGTAGCCAGATTTCTATAACATTGGCATAATCATCACACAATTTTAATGTGCTGATTTCTCTATGGCTATTAGTGGTCTATTGCTGTTGGGAGAAACTGTGTTTGTTTCCTTTTCCATTATGACTGAGTCTAACAGTGGACGGCGATCAGGACGTTACTGAGTCTAACGGTGGACGGCGATCAGGACGTGAATCAGTCTAATGGTGGACGGCGATCAGGACGTGAATCAGTCTAATGGTGGACGGCGATCAGGACGTGAATCAGTCTAACGGTGGACGGCGATCAGGACGTTACTGAGTCTAACAGTGGACGGCGATCAGGACGTTACTGAGTCTAACGGTGGACGGCGATCAGGACGTGAATCAGTCTAACGGTGGACGGCGATCAGGACGTTACTGAGTCTAACAGTGGACGGCGATCAGGACGTGAATCAGTCTAACGGTGGACGGCGATCAGGACGTTACTGAGTCTAACGGTGGACGGCGATCAGGACGTGAATCAGTTAAAATACAATTATATAATTTCATACGGTACAACAGTGTGTGTGTGTGTGTGTGTGTGTGTGTGTGTGCCTGCGTGTCACTCACGTGTAGACTTTGAGAACAAAGTCCTTCTCCTCCTTTAGTTCTGAGATGGTCTGTAGGACATCACTCATGGCCAGAACCGCACAGCCGTACGGCCTTCTGTACTGGACGTGAGGAGGACCCTTCTTAGTGTCATTCAGCAGCATCCGACCTGCGCGCGCGCACACACGCACGCACACACACACACACACACAAACGCACACAAACGCACACAAACGCACACAAACGCGCACACACACACACACACACACACACACACACACACACACACACACACAATAAGACCAAAGTAATATTTGAGTACGTACAGTATGTAGTACATACCAAGTCATGATATTTAAGCAATAAGGTCCGAGGAGGTGTGGTATACGGCCAATATACCACGGCTAAGGGCTGTTCTTATGCACGACGCAACGTGGAGTGCCTGGATACAGCAATCAGCCGTGGTATATTGACCATATATCACAAACTCCGAGGTGCCTTATTGGAGCAGTAAAAATATATGTTTTGTCATACCTGTTATACGGTCTGATATATGGCTGTCAGCCAATCAGCATTCAGGGCTCGAACCACCCAGTTTATAATTATATTTGAGTCATTTAGCAGACTCTCTGATCCAGAGCCACTTACAGCAGTGAGTCATTTAACAGACGCTCTGATCCAGAGCCACTTAGAGCAGGGAGTCATTTAACAGACTCTCTGATCCATAGTCACTTAGAGCAGGGAGTCATTTAACAGACTCTCTGATCCATAGTCACTTACAGCAGTGAATCATTTAGCAGACTCTCTGATCCAGAGCCACTTAGAGCAGGGAGTCATTTAGCAGACGCTCTTATCCGGAGAGAATTACAGTAGTGAGTCATTTAGCAGACTCTCTGATCCAGAGCCACTTAGAGCAGGGAGTCATTTAACAGACTCTCTGATCCAGAGCCACTTAGAGCAGGGAGTCATTTAACAGACTCTCTGATCCATAGTCACTTACAGCAGTGAATCATTTAGCAGACTCTCTGATCCAGAGCCACTTACAGCAGTGAGTCATTTAGCAGACTGTCTGATCCAGAGCTACTTACAGCAGTGAGACATTTAGCAGACTCGCTGATCCAGAGCCACTTACAGCAGTGAGTCATTTAGCAGACTCTCTGATCCAGAGCCACTTACAGTAGTGAGTCATATTGGTCCCTCGTGGGAATCGAATCCACAACCTTGCGTGTTACAAGCACCATGCTCTACCCAACTGAGCCACAAGGGGCAGAAAAGTACTGTAAAATAAATACATGACTCAGCTATCTAATCACACCCCAGCTTAGTCTGTCTGTCTGTCTGTCTGCCTGCCTGCCTGCCTGCCTGCCTGTCTGTCTGTCTGTCTGCCTGTCTGCCTGTCTGCCTGTCTGCCTGTCTGTCTGTCTGTCTGTAGTCACATCAGTTAATTTGTGTGCCTGTCGCATCCTAAACGTCACCTCAGGTGCTTGGTTCTGTACTTCTGGATCTGAGCAGACAGCTAGCGTAGGGAAATAACATCGAGCAGAAAGCTAGAGGAAGAGTTACTGTATGATACTGGAACAGTTTTACATATAGAACCCTCTGTGGAAAGGGTTCTACACGGAACTCAACATGATTCTACTTGTAACCAAAAGGGGTTCTACCTGGATCCAACAATGGTTCTTTAAAGGTGTCTCCTATGGGGACAGCTGAGTGTACAGTTAGAAACTGGAGTCGGGATCCAGAGGAAGAGAATCACTGAGATAGATATAGGGCCTGGTGTGCTCAACTGGCATGCTCAACTGGCGTGCTCAACTGGCGTGCTCAACTGGCGTGCTCAACTGGTGTGCTCAACTGGCGTGCTCAACTGGCGTGCTCAACTGGCGTGTTCAACTGGTGTGCTCATGCTTTGTATGAAAGCTGTAATTTGTGCTCAAAGGTGGACTGTTCTGCACATTCAGAGCCAGCCAAGGAAAGATAACACAAAAGTTACACGAGGCCACTTAAGGATGTTCCTGGCCTTTTTCAGGAGGAGAGGGGCAACCCTCCCAAGCCTATATCCTGAAATTAAAACAGACGCAGCATACTGTTTTACCCTCAATGAGACCAAATCAAATTCTAGACATCATGTCTTACCAGTTCTGATGACTTGGGAAACAATGTACAGGTCCCGCTTCATGTCCTTATTGCTTAGATCCTGCAGAGTAGACAGTTAAATACATGACTTAGTTGTGTAAGGGGTGATAAAGGCCAGAGTAAACAGTTAAGTATATTACTTAGTTGTGTAAGGGGTGATAAAGGCCAGAGTAAACAGTTAAATACATGACTTAGTTATGTAAGGGGTGATAAAGCCAATAACCATTATGGAAACTATTGTTTGATGATCACATAAATGTTGATTGTGATGCTATTGGGGCGGATGGGGGATGGATGTGTCTGGTGAGCTCACCGTGAAGAGAGCACACAGTCGGTCAACCTTTTCTGGATTTTTGGGACCTCCATTCTTGTTCAGTCTGACCATAAACTTCTCACTGAAATAAGAAAGAAAATCTACCGTTTGCTGCATTTCCAATGCAATTTCCTGCGATGGGATGTCAAGTCACACTATTTAGAATCCCCCACAACACACTTTGGATTCGAACTGTCATTGGCCAGGAAAAAAAAACAAAAAAAAAACATGCAGTATATGTTCTAAACCAAACCTTCGCAAAGACATAGAGACCATCTAAGGATAGCAGCATATTGCTGGATGGGGCTGAATGGCACCAAAAAAAATTGCTTTTGGATCACGGTGAAAGTGGCCTTAACTAGCAAAGAATCATGTTGTCGTTTTCATCCTGCCTGAGAGTAGCCTGCTGGCCCGTGATTGGTCAGTGTCAGCACGTGGTCCTGTCTGACGACAAATGTAGTAGTCAGAATGGATCACTTTTTAATTAAATATCTAGTAGTCAGAATGGATCACTATTTAATTAAATATGTAGTAGTCAGAATGGATCACTATTTAATTAGATATGTAGTAGTCAGAATGGATCACTATTTAATTAAATATCTAGTAGTCAGAATTCAAACTTAAACACATTTTAGAGCCCAAAATAAAAATGTTGGGCTGTTCTGGAGATCGTAATTTGCATAGGAGTTCTAGGGCAGACCAGAGCTTTTGGCACCACTAGGTTCCTATCAGCAGCCGACCATCAGAGTTAGTGATGTCATGCTCCAGACCAGAGCTTTTGGCACCACTAGGTTCCTATCAGCAGCCGACCATCAGAGTTAGTGATGTCACGCTCCAGACCCGAGACTCGGGGCCGAAGCTTCTTATACCATTTGACAATGGATGCATGTTAACTGCAGTCATTTCTATAATCGGTGCTGTGATGTGATGGAGTGAGAAAATCCCAGCTCTGATTGCAGAAATGATTGCAGTTGACATGCAGCCATTGTCAAATGGTAGAGGATGTCTCCTTCAATACCTTAATGGCATATCTAGAACCAGACTACAAGACGCCATGTTGAAAAACCGTGACGGCCACGATGGAGACATAGTACGATGTTTTCTCTGCAAGTACAAAGCGCGAGCTCTCAAACAAAATATGTGTCATGAACAACAGATTGGTGGACGTCTATGAACACGCTGTCATACGTCACTGCTACCAGCCATCACATTGGTGAGAAGTGGGACATGAATTCCCCTGTCCTGACAACTGGGAACATGGAGGAGAAGCCTACTGCAGAGAACCTCAAACAGAATTTACTACCATGGTTGCTGAGTGGGTGGTGGACAGCAGTAAGGTGAGCGCGGTCTGGTAGCCAGGACTGAGGTAGATTGAACTGCACTGCCCCCTAGTGGTCAATAACAGGACCGTTCTCTGAATTGTGAATTCACATCATTATATGTATTTTTTTCTTATTGTTTAAACATTTAAACCTTAAGAAAATGTTTACATTTGACACATCCCTAGCACACACACACACATATACACACACACACATATACACACACGCACACATACATGTCACACAGAAACACACACACGCGCACACACACACAGACAGAAACACACACGCCAACACTGTATGCAACCGTTTGACTCAGAGGGGGGCATGATGCTGTCAGAGGGGGGCATGATGTTGTCAGGGGGGGGCATGATGCTGTCAGAGGGGGATATGTCTTTCTGTATATTTTTATTTTGTCGGATGGCTGCATGCGTGCGGCTCCACAGTGACTCACAGAAAGCAAAGACATCTAAAAGAAGACGATACCCATGAGGTACTATCTTTATCTATACACAGCAGATTATTTTGGGTCCAGTAAGGACAAACTATCATCAGAATGTAAATATGTTGGGTCCAGAAAGGACAAACTATCATCAGAATATAAATAAGGACAAACTATCATCAGAATATAAATAAGGACAAACTATCATCACAATATAAATACGCTGGGTCCAGAAAGGACAAACTATCATCAGAATATAAATAAGGACAAACTATCATCAGAATATAAATAAGGACAAACTATCATCAGAATATAAATAAGGACAAACTATCATCAGAATATAAATAAGGACAAACTATCATCAGAATATAAATAAGGACAAACTATCATCAGAATATAAATAAGGACAAACTATCATCAGAATATAAATAAGGACAAACTATCATCAGAATATAAATAAGGACAAACTATCATCAGAATATAAATAAGGACAAACTATCATCAGAATATAAATATATTGGGTCCAGGAAGGACAAGCCATCAGCAGTGAATCAGTTCCTCTCACAGAGGGGAACAAAATATGAAATCGTATATATTTGCTGGAAATATCAGTACTCAGTTTCAAACGACTATATTTTAAGTGGAATGATAGTGTGAATAATGGAATGGAGACTAAGGTAACTGTACCCAACCCGAGGGAAGGTGGAAAAAGAGCCAGGCAATCAGCGTCCTGGGGGAATAGACCGTAGAGTAACGTCTCCTCCTAGATAGCAGGTAATCGTTAAAACCCCTTTCTACCCAGTCACATGATCATTTCTACTTCCTTTGTTCAATACAAATGTTTTTTGATGGGCCATTGTTCTAAAGTACGGCAGCTTCTTTTTTTTGTGTCGAATGATTGGTACTCCAAGGTGCAAGTACCAGCCACAAATGCTAATAACACACTCATGGTTTGAACTAGCACTCGGAGGTAGCTAGCGGGTGCTTAGCCAGAGATCCTAACAGAAAACAAAAACATCTAGCAACTTCTCCTGAGGTGCAATATGTTACTAACAAACGTATAGTTTGAAAGTGGGCACTCTGAGGTAGCTACTAGCTAGCGGGTGCTTAGCCAGAGATCCTAACAGAAAACAAAAACATCTAGCAACTTCTCCTGAGGTGCAATATGTTACTAACAAACGTATAGTTTGAATTGGGCACTCCGAGGTAGCTACTAGCTAGCGGGTGCTTAGCCAGAGATCCTAACAGAAAACAAAAACATCTAGCAACTTCTCCTGAGGTGCAATATGTTACTAACAAACGTATAGTTTGAATTGGGCACTCCGAGGTAGCTACTAGCTAGCGGGTGCTTAGCCAGAGATCCTAACAGAAAACAAAAACATCTAGCAACTTCTCCTGAGGTGCAATATGTTACTAACAAACGTATAGTTTGAATTGGGCACTCCGAGGTAGCTACTAGCTAGCGGGTGTTTAGCCAGGATAACACATGGAAATAGTTTCAAGTCTTCTAAGGTAGCTGGCTGGTGCTTTGTCAAGCTGCGGTATAGATATCCTAACAGTCACATAGATAATCTCTCATCCCAGGGAAGATGAGCTGTAGGTAACATGATATCGAGTCCCAGACGCAATCTATAGAGTCCCAGCCGCAATCTGTTAAATGATAGTTTGTCCTTATTTATATTCTGATGATAGTTTGTCCTTATTTATATTCTGATGATAGTTTGTCCTTATTTATATTCTGATGATAGTTTGTCCTTATTTATATTCTGATGATAGTTTGTCCTTATTTATATTCTGATGATAGTTTGTCCTTATTTATATTCTGATGATAGTTTGTCCTTACTGGACCCAAAAGTCGTGTTCATATTTTTTATAATTGTTTCTTATGGTTGTTACATTGTCCAGAAGGAATGCATTTGGTTGGATGATTAACACCATGTGTATCCTGTACATACAACTAATACAACTTGAAACCCATGGACAGGTTGTGAGTGGGTAGGACTGCCTGAGATGGCGGTGAAATGATAGATATTTGACAAGCAAAGATATACTTCAGACCACATTTATTTAAATATGCCTCCTTGGTAACGACGTCTCCGTGGTAACTACTGCAGCTCCTTTGGTCTCCAGGCGTACCTCTTCTAGTGTCCCCAGATTCTACTGTGTTACCATCAAACAGGTCCCCCTACAACAGAAACATCTACTGGGTTCTGTGACGATGACATGCAGCATGTCAATATCTTCAGTGGGATGATTTAGATCTTCTCAGTGACAGAATCCATTTAAAACATATATCCCTCAGAACAAAGGCTGCCACACACACACACACACACACACACACACACACACACACACACACACACACACACACACACACACACACACACACACACACACACACACACACACATGTATTTGCCTCTTGTAGCCTGAGCTTGATGTCAGACCCACCAGCGAGGAGATGATAATACCAGACAACAGGTTATCAAGGTCAAACCAGCTGAACAGCTTTCCTCTGCCTGACCGCTGTGTGTGTGTGTGTGTGTGTGTTTGGCAGCCGCAGTTCCTGCTGCTCGTTTAAATATGGGGAGAAAGAAGGACAGAGAAAGCAGGGAGATAATGAAACCCTATCCTCTCCGTCTCCTCTCTGTCTCCTCTCTGCCTGTCTCCTCTCTGTCTCTTTCTGTCTCCTCTCTGCCTGTCTCCTCTCTGTCTCCCCATGTCTCCTCTCTGTCTCCTCTCTGCCTGTCTCCTCTCTGTCTCTTTCTGTCTCCTCTCTGCCTGTCTCCTCTCTGTCTCCCCATGTCTCCTCTCTGTCTCCCCATGTCTCCTCTCTGTCTCCTCTCTGTCTTCTCATGTCTCCTCCCTGTCTCCTCTCTGTCTTCTCATGTCTCCTCTCTGTCTCCTCTCTGTCTTCTCATGTCTCCTCTCTGTCTCCTCATGTCTCCTCTCTGTCTCCTCTCTGTCTTCTCATGTCTCCTCTCTGTCTCCTCTCTGTCTCCTCATGTCTCCTCATGTCTCCTCTCTGTCTCCCCCCAGAGAAGGAAGTGCTCAGTGAGCTGCACTATCCAGCTGTGTGACACATGCCATGTTACACACACACACACACACACACACACACACACACACACACACACACACACACACCCTACGCTACATCAGTGTCATTATACACATTAGCTATTCATTGTGTTTTCTGATAATTAAAACAACCATACATTATTTATAAATCTCATTAACAAAGCTATTGATAATTCATTAGTGCATTACCGTACGGATGGTTCAACATCATGGACTAACTGTCAGGTAAATGTATACTGAATTACATTCTTAGCGAACGCTAATGTCAGATCCACCAGCCCTCCGTAAAAGACTCTGGAGCAAAGTGTTTTTCTAGTCTGAATAGATGTTGTCGGATCACAGTGTTCCTTAACCTGACCGTATCACCACTCCATCTATCTGCCGGCCCTCCTTTAGGTCATACGGTATTGGCTAGTGGGGCTCCCCGAGTGGCGCAGCGGTCCAAGGCACTGCATCTCAGTGATTCAAATCCAGGCTGTATCACAACCGGACGTGATTGGAGAGTCCCATAGGGCGGTGTAGGCAGTCATTGTAAATATGACTTTGTTCTTAACTGACTTTGCCTCGTTAAATAAAGGTTCAATAAATACATGTTCAATAAATAAATGATTAATAAATAAAGGTAAAAAATAAGCTATCCCGGTGATCTGTGTTCAGACCCCAACCATTAGCATCTTAGCACACTACTGTAGAAACTAGAGAAATCTCCCCACCTGATATGCTTGCTGTGTTAGCCCGCAGCGCTAAAGCCTAACAGTAGTTTATCAAACCAGCTACGTCACACACCTAGAAAGTCTAGAATCCCTTCTAGAATCCCTTCTTCTCCCATGTCAGACAGACCCAAACCATTAGCTTTATAGTAGCCTGTCTTTACCTGATGTGATTCCCCTCCCTGAGGTCGTAGAGGGAGAAGAAGATGTCTGTATCTTCTCCCATGGTGTTGTAGGTGAAGCTCTTCAGATTGATGAACAGGTGGTGAGGGACGGGGATACAACAGGGCTCTACACCGTGACCCCGACGCACACTGTCACCCTGTTGGGGATGAGACACGACACACAGCCCTGGAGGTCAGGTCTACTGTCGGCCATGCTGGGTCGTTATGGGTCATCATGAGTAGGGTTAACAGAGTATAATATCACGAGACGTGATAATAATACACTTGAACAATAAAACATTGGTTTATTAAACAAAGGTTCCACATTGTGAAGGTAATCGTCATGCAGTACTGACAGTGTGTGATACATAGCGACTGCTGAGAGTATGCTGTACCTGGGTTGTGCTTTGCTGGACACTGTGTCTGCTGGACAGATGCTGCAGCAACGAGAGAGAGAGATTATATATTATCTACCTCACTTGCTTTGGCAATGTGAACACATGTTTCCCATGCCAATAAAGCCCTTGAATTGAATTGAATTGAATTGAATTGAGAGAGAGAGAGAGAGAGAGAGAGAGAGACAGAGACACAGAGAGACAGAGAGACAGAGAGACAGAAAGACAGAGACATAGAGAGAGAGAGAGAGAGAGAGAGAGAGAGAGAGAGAGAGAGAGAGAGAGAGAGAGAAAGAGAGAGAGAGAGAGAGAGAGAGAGAGAGACAGAGAGAGACAGAGAGAGAGAGAGAGAGAGAGAGAGAGAGAGACAGAGAGAGAGAGAGAGAGAGACAGACATCCTCAGTTAGTCATGTGTCTAGTTTCTTACAGCGGAGACCTACCACTCTGCCATCTACCCTCTCTGTCAGACCTACCACTCTGCCATCTACCCTCTCTGTCAGACCTACCACTCTGCCATCTACCCTCTCTGTCAGACCTACCACTCTGCCATCTACCCTCTCTGTCAGACCTACCACTCTGCCATCTACCCTCTCTGTCAGACCTACCACTCTGCCATCTACCTCTACCCTCTCTGTCAGACCTACCACTCTGCCATCTACCCTCTCTGTCAGACCTACCACTCTGCCATCTACCCTCTCTGTCAGACCTGCCACTCTGCCATCTACCCTCTCTGTCAGACCTACCACTCTGCCATCTACCCTCTACCCTCTCTGTCAGACCTACCACTCTACCATCTACCTCTACCCTCTCTGTCAGACCTGCCACTCTACCATCTACCTCTACCCTCTCTGTCAGACCTACCACTCTGCCATCTACCCTCTCTGTCAGACCTACCACTCTGCCATCTACCCTCTCTGTCAGACCTACCACTCTGCCATCTACCTCTACCTTCTCTGTCAGACCTACCACTCTGCCATCTACCTCTACCCTCTCTGTCAGACCTACCACTCTGCCATCTACCTCTACCCTCTCTGTCAGACCTACCACTCTACCATCTACCTCTACCCTCTCTGTCAGACCTACCACTCTACCATCTACCTCTACCCTCTCTGTCAGACCTACCACTCTGCCATCTACCTCTACCCTCTCTGTCAGACCTGCCACTCTGCCATCTACCTCTACTCTCTCTGTCAGACCTGCCACTCTGCCATCTACCTCTACCCTCTCTGTCAGACCTGCCACTCTGCCATCTACCTCTACCCTCTCTGTCAGACCTGCCACTCTGCCATCTACCTCTACCCTCTCTGTCAGACCTGCCACTCTGCCATCTACCTCTACCCTCTCTGTCAGACCTGCCACTCTGCCATCTACCTCTACCCTCTCTGTCAGACCTGCCACTCTGCCATCTACCTCTACCCTCTCTGTCAGACCTGCCACTCTGCCATCTACCTCTACCCTCTCTGTCAGACCTGCCACTCTGCCATCTACCTCTACCCTCTCTGTCAGACCTGCCACTCTGCCATCTACCTCTACCCTCTCTGTCAGACCTGCCACTCTGCCATCTACCTCTACCCTCTCTGTCAGACCTGTCACTCTGCCAACTACCTCTACCCTCTCTGTCAGACCTGTCACTCTGCCAACTACCTCTACCCTCTCTGTCAGACCTGTCACTCTACCAACTACCTCTACCCTCTCTGTCAGACCTACCACTCTGCCAACTACCTCTACCCTCTCTGTCAGACCTACCACTCTGCCATCTACCTCTACCCTCTCTGTCAGACCTACCACTCTGCCATCTACCTCTACCCTCTCTGTCAGACCTGCCACTCTACCATCTACATCTACCCTCTCTGTCAGACCTACCACTCTGCCATCTACCCTCTCTGTCAGACCTGCCACTCTGCCATCTACCCTCTCTGTCAGACCTACCACTCTGCCATCTACCCTCTCTGTCAGACCTGTCACTCTGCCATCTACCTCTACCCTCTCTGTCAGACCTACCACTCTGCCATCTACCTCTACCCTCTCTGTCAGACCTGCCACTCTGCCATCTACCTCTACCCTCTCTGTCAGACCTACCACTCTGCCATCTACCCTCTCTGTCAGACCTGCCACTCTGCCATCTACCCTCTCTGTCAGACCTGCCACTCTGCCATCTACCCTCTCTGTCAGACCCGTTCTTATCCACCATTCCTATTCCCCATTCCTATTCCCCATTCCTATTCACCATTCATATTCATCATTCCTATTCATATTCCTCATTCCCATTCCCCATTCATATTCCCCATTCTCATTCATCATTCCCATTCCCTATTCAGCATTCCCTGTTCCTATTCACCATTCCTATTCCCTATTCTCTATTCCTATTCCCTATTCCCCATTCCCCATTGCCTATTCACAATTCCCTGTTCCCCATTCCTATTCCCTATTCCCCATTGCCTATTCACAATTCCCTGTTCCCCATTCCCATTCCCCATTGCCTATTCACAATTCCCTGTTCCCCATTCCTATTCCCTATTCCCCATTGCCTATTCACCATTCCCTATTCCCTATTCCCCATTCCAATTCCCAATACGTTGTTTGTGGTCCACATATTCAGCTGGCTTAATGATTGACATGTTGAAACAAAGAACCAATCAGCTTTTTGCTTAGTTTTGTTGCTGTGATGAAAACAAGTGGTCCTTTATCAAAGCAGGAGCTCTGACAACACCACTAGGTTTACGGTACCTGTTGTTATGGCAACACCACTAGGTTTACGGTACCTGTTGTTATGACAACACCACTAGGTTTACAGTACCTGTTGTTATGGCAACACCACTAGGTTTACGGTACCTGTTGTTATGACAACACCACTAGGTTTACGGTACCTGTTGTTATGACAACACCACTAGGTTTACGGTACCTGTTGTTATGGCAACACCACTAGGTTTACGGTACCTGTTGTTATGACAACACCACTAGGTTTATGGTACCTACTCTAGATTAACTGTTGTTATGACAACACCACTAGGCTTACGGTACCTGTTGTTATGGCAACACCACTAGGTTTACGGTACCTGTTGTTATGGCAACACCACTAGGTTTACGGTACCTGTTGTTATGGCAACACCACTAGGTTTACGGTACCTGTTGTTATGGCAACACCACTAGGTTTACGGCACCTGCTCTAGATTAAATGTTGTTATGGCAACACCACTAGGTTTACAGTACCTGTTGTTATGGCAACACCACTAGGTTTACGGTACCTGCTCTAGATTAAATGTTGTTATGGCAACACCACTAGGTTTACAGTACCTGTTGTTATGGCAACACCACTAGGTTTACGGTACCTGTTGTTATGACAACACCACTAGGCTTACGGTACCTGTTGTTATGACAACACCACTAGGCTTACGGTACCTGCTCTAGATTAACTGTTGTTATGACAACACCACTAGGTTTACGGTACCTGCTCTAGATTAACTGTTGTTATGACAACACCACTAGGTTTACGGTACCTGCTGTAGATTAACTGTTGTTAAAGCTACATTGAATTTAGATTAATGTGCAAATCATCACATTTGAACACTAAATATCACATTTCTAAGCTCAGCCAGGTTTCTGCATATTCCATACACCGACAACAGACATGACTCGTGTGTGACCCCCCCCACCCCCAATGTCCTGGATAAAGTCCCCATCTGGCTGTTATACCATCATGTAAAATAAGATAAATAAACATTCAGTCTGTCCAGTGGCACCTAGCATTCTGTATAACATTTACATTTGGGTTATTTAGCATACGCTCTTATCCAGAGCGACTTAGTCCGTGAATTCAACTAAGTTAGTAGGAAAAAAACCAACCACATATTCCCGTTCAGTGGTAACGTTATACCTAGCATTTTGTATAAGTTTCTACAGTGGTCAGTGGTACCTACCATTTTGTATAAGTCTGAGACGCTGATCTGTTCTGCATCAACCATCTCAAAATCCTTCCTGGGTACGAGATCCAGGCCTAGGTGTCTGTTGAGTAGAGAGAGAGAGAACATGTTATGCTACTTTGTGACAATGTGACCCAACACACCTCCAGGCTGTGTAAGGGCTATTTTACTAAGAAGGAGAGTGATGGAGTACTGCATCAGATGACCTGGCCTCCACAATCCCCCGACCTCAACCCATTTGAGATGGTTTGGGATGAGTTGGACCGCAGAGTGAAGGAAAAGCAGCCAACAAGTGCTCAGCATATGTGGGAACTCCTTCAAGACTGTTGGAGAAGCATTCCAGGTGAAGTTTGTTGAGAGAAAGCCAAGAGTGTGCAAAGCTGGAATCACGGCAAATGGTGGCTACTTTGAAGAATATAAAATATATTTTGATTTATTAAACAGTTTTTTGGTTACTACAGTGCCTTGCGAAAGTATTCGGCCCCCTTGAACTTTGCGACCTTTTGCCACATTTCAGGCTTCAAACATAAAGATATAAAACTGTATTTTTTTGTGAAGAATCAACAACAAGTGGGACACAATCATGAAGTGGAACGACATTTATTGGATATTTCAAACTTTTTTAACAAATCAAAAACTGAAAAATTGGGTGTGCAAAATTATTCAGCCCCTTTACTTTCAGTGCAGCAAACTCTCTCCAGAAGTTCAGTGAGGATCTCTGAATGATCCAATGTTGACCTAAATGACTAATGATGATAAATACAATCCACCTGTGTGTAATCAAGTCTCCGTATAAATGCACCTGCACTGTGATAGTCTCAGAGGTCCGTTAAAAGCGCAGAGAGCATCATGAAGAACAAGGAACACACCAGGCAGGTCCGAGATACTATTGTGAAGAAGTTTAAAGCCGGATTTGGATACAAAAAATATTTCCCAAGCTTTAAACATCCCAAGGAGCACTGTGCAAGCGATAATATTGAAATGGAAGGAGTATCAGACCACTGCAAATCTACCAAGACCTGGCCGTCCCTCTAAACTTTCAGCTCATACAAGGAGAAGACTGATCAGAGATGCAGCCAAGAGGCCCATGATCACTCTGGATGAACTGCAGAGATCTACAGCTGAGGTGGGAGACTCTGTCCATAGGACAACAATCAGTCGTATATTGCACAAATCTGGCCTTTATGGAAGAGTGGCAAGAAGAAAGCCATTTCTTAAAGATGTCCATAAAAAGTGTTGTTTAAAGTTTGCCACAAGCCACCTGGGAGACACACCAAACATGTGGAAGAAGGTGCTCTGGTCAGATGAAACCAAAATTGAACTTTTTGGCAACAATGCAAAATGTTATGTTTGGCGTAAAAGCAACACAGCTGAACACACCATCCCCACTGTCAAACATGGTGGTGGCAGCATCATGGTTTGGCCCTGCTTTTCTTCAGCAGGGACAGGGAATATGGTTAAAATTGATGGGAAGATGGATGGAGCCAAATACAGGACCATTCTGGAAGAAAACCTGAGTCTGCAAAAGACCTGAGACTGGGACAGAGATTTGTCTTCCAACAAGACAATGATCCAAAACATAAAGCAAAATCTACAATGGAATGGTTCAAAAATAAACATATCCAGGTGTTAGAATGGCCAAGTCAAAGTCCAGACCTGAATCCAATCGAGAATCTGTGGAAAGAACTGAAAACTGCTGTTCACAAATGCTGTCCATCCAACCTCACTGAGCTCGAGCTGTTTTGCAAGGAGGAATGGGAAAAAATTTCAGTCTCTCGATGTGCAAAACTGATAGAGACATACCACAAGCGACTTACAGCCGTAATCGCAGCAAAAGGTGGCGCTACAAAGTATTAACTTAAGGGGGCTGAATAATTTTGCACTCCCAATTTTTTTTGATTTGTTAAAAAAGTTTGAAATATCCAATAAATGTCGTTCCACTTCATGATTGTGTCCCACTTGTTGTTGATTCTTCACAACAAAATACAGTTTTATATCTTTATGTTTGAAGCCTGAAATGTGGCAAAAGGTTGCAAAGCTCAAGGGGGCTGAATACTTTCGCAAGGCACTGTATATGATTCCATATGTGTTATTTCATAGTTTTGATGTCTTCACTATTATTTTACAATGTAGAAAATAGTTTTAAAAAATAAAGAAAAACTCTTGAATGAGTAGGTGTTCTAAAACCTTTGACTGGTACTGTATTTATAACTATTTAACTACAGCTACCGTAGATGTGAGTGTAACGACGGTTGCTGGAAGAAGGTGAGGACCAAGATGCAGCGTGCTAAGTGTTCAGCATTATTTTAATAAACTGAACACTAAATACAACGAGGAACAAAATAAAACAACCGAAACAGCTCCGTCAGGTGCAAAACACACAAAACAGAAAATAACTACCCACAAAACCCATGTGGGCAAGAGTAAGTATGGTTCTCAATCAGAGACAGCGATTGACAGCTGCCTCTGATTGGGAACCATACCAGGCCAAACACATAGAAATACAAAACCTAGACTACAAAACATAGAATGCCCACCCCAACTCACGCCCTGACCAAACTAAAACAGAGACATTAAAAATGGAACTATGGTCAGGACGTGACAGTGAGTGAAAATAGCTGTACGTAGCAGTAGAAGTTTTGTTGTCCGTTACTTATCTCCAATCAGGGTATGTATGGCACGGTCGTCTACTGAAACTGATGTACCCTTACAAATATTTATTTTCTAAATGAATTAACTGATAGCACTGTTTACATCCATTCGTGTAATTATCTTGTAAATAAATAGTAATCGAGAGCGTTGCAATAGATGTCTGCTGCTATAAGTTTTCAAAGTGTGCTGACAAATAACAAATAGGGGCCTTTCTTTTGTGAGAAAACCAGACAGATAAGCCAGGGGATTTTCGTAGTAAACATGACTTTAACAGCGTTTTGTCTGTGAGGATAGGAAAGAGGCTTATGGGGATTTCACCAGCCAAGACCAAGAATGAGTGTCAGGCTGGCTGTTGACATTACCTCATGTGTGTGTGTGTGTGTTTGTGTCTGTGTGCTAACCTGACACACTCATTAGACACTCCACCCCAGTCACTGTGTTGTAGTGTGACATACAGTCACTACAGTATTACCTACAGTAACTACAGTATTACCTACAGTATTACCTACAGTAACTACAGTATTACCTACAGTAACTACAGTATTACCTACAGTATTACCTACAGTAACTACAGTATTACCTACAGTATTACCTACAGTAACTACAGTATTACCTACAGTAACTACAGTATTACCTACAATATTACCTACAGTAACTACAGTATTACCTACAGTATTACCTACAGTAACTACAATATTACCTACAGTATTACCTACAGTAACTACAGTATTACCTACAGTAACTACAGTATTACCTACAATATTACCTACAGTCACTACAGTATTACCTACAGTATTACCTACAGTAACTACAGTATTACCTACAGTATTACCTACAGTAACTACAGTATTACCTACAGTAACTACAGTATTACCTACAATATTACCTACAGTCACTACAGTATTACCTACAGTATTACCTACAGTAACTACAGTATTACCTACAGTAACTACAGTATTACCTACAGTATTACCTACAGTATTACCTACAGTCACTACAGTATTACCTACAGTATTACCTACAGTAACTACAGTATTACCTACAGTGTTACCTACAGTCTCTACAGTATTACCTACAGTATTACCTACAGTATTACCTAGAGTCACTACAGTATCACCTACAGTATTACCTACAGTAACTACAGTATTACCTACAGTATTACCTACAGTCACTACAGTATTACCGACAGTATTACATAGAGTCACTACAGTATTTCCTACAGTCACTACAGCATTACCTACAGTATTACCTACAGTAACTACAGTATTACCTACAGTATTACCTACAGTAACTACAGTATTACCTACAGTATTACCTACAGTCACTACAGTATTACCTACAGTCACTACAGTATTTCCTACAGTATTACCTACAGTATTACCTACAGTCACTACAGTATTACCTACAATATTACCTACAGTCACTACAGTATTACCTACAGTATTACCTACAGTAACTACAGTATTATCTACAGCCACTACAGTATTACCTACAGTCACTACAGTATTACCTACAGTCATTACAATATTACCTACAGTATGAACCTACAGTCACTACAGTATAACAGAAGGGTACATTACTGTAAGTGAACTCACTCGTTGCCCCAGTCCAGGCGGACTGTGATGTGTTTCTTGACATCTCTGAACTGATCCTGGGTCAGGTGACCAGACAGCATCTGTCTCCGAAGGTCAAACAGCTCATTCATCACGTGACGCAACTTGTAGAACAAGTCCACCTTGTGTTTCTATAGGAGAGGCGAGAGAGAGAGAGAGAGAGAGAGAGAGAGAAGAGAGAAAGAGAGGAGAGAGAGAGAGAGAAGAGAGAAAGAGAGGAGAGAGAAAGAGAAGAGAGAGAGAGAGAAGAGAGTGAGAAGAGAGAGAAGAGAGATGAGAGGAGAGAAAAGAGAGAGAGATGAGAGGAGAGAGTAGAGAGAGAGAAGAGCGAGAGAGAGAGAAAAGAGAGAGAGAGAGAAAGAAAAGAGAGAGAGAGAGAGAAAGAGAGAGAGAGAGAAACAAATAAATAAAAACAGAAACACTAAAAGTACTTCAACAAATACACTCATTTAGAAACACAATTGCCTTCTAACCTGCATCAACCAGCATCAACCAGCATCAGTCAGTCAGTCAGGAGATAGCAGGCCTGGCTAACCTGCGTCAACCAGCATCAGTCAGTCAGTCAGTCAGGAGATAGCAGATCTGGCTAACCTGCGTCAACCAGCATCAGTCAGTCAGTCAGTCAGTCAGGAGACAGCAGATCTGGCTAACCTGCATTAGTCAGTAATCAGTCAGGAGACAGCAGATCTGGCTAACCTGCATTAGTCAGTAATCAGTCAGGAGACAGCAGATCTGGCTAACCTGCATTAGTCAGTAATCAGTCAGGAGACAGCAGATCTGGCTAACCTGCATTAGTCAGTAATCAGTCAGGAGACAGCAGATCTGGCTAACCTGCATTAGTCAGTAATCAGTCAGGAGACAGCAGATCTGGCTAACCTGCATTAGTCAGTAATCAGTCAGGAGACAGCAGATCTGGCTAACCTGTATTAGTCAGTAATCAGTCAGGAGACAGCAGATCTGGCTAACCTGCATTAGTCAGTAATCAGTCAGGAGACAGCAGATCTGGCTAACCTGCATTAGTCAGTAATCAGTCAGGAGACAGCAGATCTGGCTAACCTGCATTAGTCAGTAATCAGTCAGGAGACAGCAGATCTGGCTAACCTGTATTAGTCAGTAATCAGTCAGGAGACAGCAGATCTGGCTAACCTGCATTAGTCAGTAATCAGTCAGGAGACAGCAGATCTGGCTAACCTGCATTAGTCAGTAATCAGTCAGGAGACAGCAGATCTGGCTAACCTGCATTAGTCAGTAATTAGTCAGGAGACAGCAGATCTGGCTAACCTGTATTAGTCAGTAATCAGTCAGGAGACAGCAGATCTGGCTAACCTGCATTAGTCAGTAATCAGTCAGGAGACAGCAGATCTGGCTAACCTGCATTAGTCAGTAATCAGTCAGGAGACAGCAGATCTGGCTAACCTGTATTAGTCAGTAATCAGTCAGGAGATAGCAGATCTGGCTAACCTGCGTCAACCAGCAATCAGTCAGGAGACAGCAGATCTGGCTAACCTGCATTAGTCAGTAATCAGTCAGGAGACAGCAGATCTGGCTAACCTGTATTAGTCAGTAATTAGTCAGGAGACAGTAGATCTGGCTAACCTGCATTAGTCAGTAATCAGTCAGGAGACAGCAGATCTGGCTAACCTGCATTAGTCAGTAATTAGTCAGGAGACAGCAGATCTGGCTAACCTGCATTAGTCAGTAATCAGTCAGGAGACAGCAGATCTGGCTAACCTGCATTAGTCAGTAATCAGTCAGGAGACAGCATTCCTGGCTAACCTGCATTAGTCAGTAATCAGTCAGGAGACAGCAGATCTGGCTAACCTGCATTAGTCAGTAATCAGTCAGGAGACAGAATTCCTGGCTAACCTGCATTAGTCAGTAATCAGTCAGGAGACAGCAGATCTGGCTAACCTGCATTAGTCAGTAATCAGTCAGGAGACAGAATTCCTGGCTAACCTGCATTAGTCAGTAATCAGTCAGGAGACAGCAGATCTGGCTAACCTGCATTAGTCAGTAATCAGTCAGGAGACAGAATTCCTGGCTAACCTGCATTAGTCAGTAATCAGTCAGGAGACAGCAGATCTGGCTAACCTGCATTAGTCAGTAATCAGTCAGGAGACAGAATTCCTGGCTAACCTGCATTAGTCAGTAATCAGTCAGGAGACAGCAGATCTGGCTAACCTGCATTAGTCAGTAATCAGTCAGGAGACAGCAGATCTGGCTAACCTGCATTAGTCAGTAATCAGTCAGGAGACAGCAGATCTGGCTAACCTGCATTAGTCAGTAATCAGTCAGGAGACAGTAGATCTGGCTAACCTGCATTAGTCAGTAATCAGTCAGGAGACAGCAGATCTGGCTAACCTGTATTAGTCAGTAATCAGTCAGGAGACAGAATTCCTGGCTAACCTGCATTAGTCAGTAATCAGTCAGGAGACAGCAGATCTGGCTAACCTGCATTAGTCAGTAATCAGTCAGGAGACAGCAGATCTGGCTAACCTGTATTAGTCAGTAATCAGTCAGGAGACAGAATTCCTGGCTAACCTGCATTAGTCAGTAATCAGTCAGGAGACAGAATTCCTGGCCTGCATTATGAGTTTCTATGAAACAGCCTATGTAAGTTTAGATGTGAGTTCCGTTAGCAGGCAGTCCGATACATCTGGGAGAAAAACTATGCTGAAGGTGTGAAGTCATCTTCTACCTCTGTCTATTATTAGAACAAAACACGGACAGAAAAAGAAGCTCATTTTCCTGAAAGGCCCAGTTCCTCCAGAATGTATGAAGTCCGGTGAGTTATTGTCAGTATGGAGGTAGGTTATAGGTCTGATGTCCTGGACCAGAGGCGTCACAAACGGTATTTGTCATTTCTGCTATTTTATTAGGATCCCTATTAGCTGTTGCCAAAGCAGCAGCTACTCTTCCTGTGGTCCACACAGAACACAGAACACAGAACACAGAACACAGAGCACAGAACACAGAACACAGAACACAAAACATGACATTAATACAAGAACAGCTCAAGGACAGAACTACAGAAATATTTAAAAAGGCACACGTAGCCTACATATCAACACACACACACACACTATCTAGGTCCAATAGCCTACATATCAATACATACACGCACTATCTAGGTCCAATAGCCTACATATCAATACACACACACACTATCTAGGTCCAATAGCCTACATATCAACACACACACACACACTATCTAGGTCCAATAGCCTACATATCAATACACACACACACACTATCTAGGTCCAATAGCCTACATATCAACACACACACACACACTATCTAGGTCCAATAGCCTACATATCAACACACACACACACACTATCTAGGTCCAATAGCCTACATATCAACACACACACACACACTATCTAGGTCCAATAGCCTACATATCAACACACACACACACACTATCTAGGTCCAATAGCCTACATATCAACACACACACACACACTATCTAGGTCCAATAGCCTACATATCAACACACACACACACTATCTAGGTCCAATAGCCTACATATCAACACATACACACACTGTCTAGGTCCAATAGCCTACATATCAACACACACACTGTCTAGGTCCAATAGCCTACATATCAACACACACACACACTATCTAGGTCCAATAGCCTACATATCAACACACACACTATCTAGGTCCAATAGCCTACATATCAACACACACACTATCTAGGTCCAATAGCCTACATATCAACACACACACTATCTAGGTCCAATAGCCTACATATCAACACACACACACACTATCTAGGTCCAATAGCCTACATATCAATGTATACACACACACTATCTAGGTCCAATAGCCTACATATCAACACACACACTATCTAGGTCCAATAGCCTACATATCAATGTATACACACACACTATCTAGGTCAAATAGGGGAGAGGCGTTGTGCCGTGAGGTGTTGCTTTATCTGTTTTTTGAAACCAGGTTTGGCTGTTTATTTGAGCAATATGAGATGAAAGGAAGTCCCATGCAATAATGTCTCTATTTAATACTGTACGCTTTCTTTAATTTGTTCAGGATTTGGGGACTGTGAAAAGACCCCTGATGGCACGTCTGGCGGGATAAGTGTGTGTGTGTCAGAGCTGTGTATAAGTTGACTATGCAAACAATTAGGGATTTTCAACACATTCATGTTTCTTATAAAAAGAAGCAGTGATGCAGTCAGTCTCTCCTCAACTCTTAGCCAAGAGAGACTGGCAGCATAGTATTAATATCAGCCCTTTGATTAAACCGAAGAGCAAGATGTGCTGCTCTGTTCTGGACCAGCTGCAGCTGAACTATGTCTTTCCTTATAGCCCTCAACCACACTGCTGGACAGTAATCAAGATAAGATAAAACTAGAGCCTGCAGGACTTGCTTTGTGGAGTCAAAAAAGCAGAGCATCTCTTTATTACAGACAGACCTCTCCCCATCTCTATATTACAGACAGACCTCTCCCCATCTCTTTATTACAGACAGATCTCTCCCCATCTCTATATTACAGACAGACCTCTCCCCATCTCTTTATTACAGACAGACCTCTCCTCATCTCTACATTATGACAGACCTCTCCTCATCTCTTTATTACAGACAGACCTCTCCCCATCTCTACATTATGACAGACCTCTCCCCATCTCTATATTACAGACAGACCTCTCCCCATCTCTTTATTACAGACAGACCTCTCCTCATCTCTACATTATGACAGACCTCTCCTCATCTCTTTATTACAGACAGACCTCTCCCCATCTCTACATTATGACAGACCTCTCCCCATCTCTATATTACAGACAGACCTCTCCCCATCTCTTTATTACAGACAGACCTCTCCTCATCTCTTCATTACAGACAGACCTCTCCCCATCTCTATATTACAGACAGACCTCTCCTCATCTCTACATTATGACATACCTCTCCTCATCTCTTTATTACAGACTGACCTCTCCCCATCTCTACATTATGACAGACCTCTCCCCATCTCTATATTACAGACAGACCTCTTCCCATCTCTTTATTACAGACAGACCTCTCCTCATCTCTTCATTACAGACAGACCTCTCCCCATCTCTACATTATGACAGACCTCTCCCCATCTCTATATTACAGACAGACCTCTCCCCATCTCTACATTATGACAGACCTCTCCCCATCTCTTTATTACAGGCAGACCTCTCCCCTTCTCTTCATTACAGACAGACCTCTCCCCATCTCTATATTACAGACAGACCTCTCCCCATCTCTATATTACAGACAGACCTCTCCTCATCTCTATATTACAGACAGACCTCTCCTCATCTCTTTATTACAGACAGACCTCTCCCCATCTCTTTATTACAGACAGACCTCTCCCCATCTCTTTATTACAGACAGACCTCTCCTCATCTCTATATTACAGACAGACCTCTCCCCATCTCTATATTACAGACAGACCTCTCCCCATCTCTTTATTACAGACAGACCTCTCCCCATCTCTATATTACAGACAGACCTCTCCCCATCTCTTTATTACAGACAGACCTCTCCCCATCTCTATATTACAGACAGACCTCTCCCCATCTCTTTATTATGACAGACCTCTCCCCATCTCTTTATTACAGAGAGACCTCTCCCCATCTCTTAATTACAGACAGACCTCTCTCTCCCCATCTCTTTATTACAGACAGACCTCTCCCTCTTTATTACAGACAGACCTCTCCCCATCTCTTTATTACAGACAGACCTCTCCCCATCTCTTTATTACAGACAGACCTCTCCCCATCTCTTTATTACATACAGACCTCTCCTCATCTCTTTATTACAGACAGACCTCTCCCCATCTCTTTATTACAGACAGACCTCTCCCCATCCCTTTATTACAGACAGACCTCTCCCCATCTCTTTATTACTGACAGACCTCTCCCCATCTCTTTATTACAGACAGACCTCTCCCCATCTCTTTATTACAGACAGACCTCTCCCCATCTCTTTATTACAGACAGACCTCTCCCCATCTCTTTATTACAGACAGACCTCTCCTCATCTCTTTATTACAGACAGACCTCTCCCCATCTCTACATTATGACAGACCTCTCGCCATCTCTTTATTACAGACAGACCTCTCCCCATCTCTTTATTACAGACAGACCTCTCCCCATCTCTTTATTACAGACAGACCTCTCCCCATCTCTATATTACAGACAGACCTCTCCCCATTTCTATATTACAGACAGACCTCTCCCCATCTCTTTATTACAGACAGACCTCTCCCCATCTCTTTATTACAGACAGACCTCTCCTCATCTCTTCATTACAGACAGACCTCTCCCCATCTCTTTATTACAGACAGACCTCTCCCCATCTCTTTATTACAGACAGACCTCTCCTCATCTCTTTATTACAGACAGACCTCTCCCCATCTCTATATTACAGACAGACCTCTCCCCATCTTTACAACCATTGAATCTATATGTTTGACCATAACAGTTTACAATCTGAGGAAACGCCAAGTAATTTAGTCTCCTCAACTTGTTCCACAGCCACACCATTCAAATGGCACCCTATTCCCTGCATAGTGCAGTACTTCAGACCAGGGCTGGCACCCTATTCCCTGCATAGTGCAGTACTTCAGACCAGGGCTGGCACCCTATTCCCTGCATAGTGCAGTACTTTAGACCAGAGCCTTATGGCACCCTATTCACTACTTTAGACCAGAGCCTTATGGCACCCTATTCACAACTTTAGACCAGAGCATTATGGCACCCTATTCACGACTTTAGACCAGAGCTAAATGGCACCCTGTTCCCTACATAGTGCACTATTCAGAGGGGTTGGGTTAAATGCAAAAGACACATTTCAGTTGAATGCACTCAGCTGTACAACTGACTAGATATCCCTGACCAGAGCCCATAGGACCAATAGGAAATAGGGGGCCAGCTGTTTTAATGCTAGAGTCCTGGACCAGAGCCCATCTGGCAGGGTTAGTGATAAGGACTTGGCAGGAACCACACATCATATCACAGTTACAGAACGCCACCTGGGCTTATCACACTTATAAAGGAATCTAGGTGAGCACACCATACACATAGGCAGGCAGTCTAACGTGCAGGCACACACACACACACAGTCTTGTACAGCTAACCTTGTGAGGACACAAAATTCAGTCCCATTCAAAATCCTGTTTTCACTAACCCCTAACCCTAACCTTAAAACTAACCCTAGCTCCTAACCTTAAAACTAACCCTAGCTCCTAACCCTAGCTCATAACCCTAAATCCTAAAACTAAGGTAGCCTAGTGGTTAGAGCGTTGGAATAGTAACCGAAAGGTTGCAAGTTTGAATCCCCGAGCTGTCGTTCTGCCCCTGAACAGGCAGTTAACCCACTGTTCCTAGGCCGTCATTGAAAATAAGAATTTGTTCTTAACTGACTTGCCTAGTAAAATAAAAATAAAACTAACCCTAACACAAGCTCCCAACCCTAGGTTCTAACCCTAAAACCAAACCTAGCTTATAACCCTAGCTACTAACCCAAGCTCCTAACCCTAGCTCCTAACCCTAAAACCAACCCTAGCTCCCTAACCCTAACACCAACCCTAGCTCCCTAACCCTAAAACTACTCCTGACCCTAGCTCCTAACCCTAACTCTAGCTCCCAACCCTAGGTTCTACCCCAACCCTAAAACTAACCATAGCTCTTAACCCTAACCTTAAAACTAATCTTAGCCGGGGCGACCAGCACGGGAAAAAATGGAATGGTGACATTTGCAACATTGGTTGTCTATCTCTCATTTGTACGTCATGTCAATGGTATCATGTCACCGTGTGGGACTGTGGGTCAATTAACCTTGTCGGAGTGGGCGCCCTGATTCTAGTTTGGGAGCTAGGCAGGCTGCTGCCTGGGAATGTCTCCCACTCAGAAGTACGAGATGGGCGGGGTAGGATGACCTCAGGTCTCCCCACTGGAAGTCCAAGGTAGGGGGAGCAGGGGAATCTATCAAATAGCGCACCTCTAACTTTTGTAAAGTACTAATGCAATTGGTAAAATCAGTCACACTACGAAATTCTACCAAATAAACCACAATTTATTCATAATAATGTGAATATATAGTTTCACAGACATGTTGTTGCATTTTTTTCTGGTTTGTGTGAAATCATTAAGAATAGTATAAAACCAGTCTGCCCACCACCAAGGAGAATTGGTTTAGTCTTGACTCTTGGTTGACAGTGTTGGGGGATGGGTAATGTAGTCTTGACTCTTGGTTGATAGTGTTGGGGGATGGGTAATGTAGTCTTGACTGTTGGTTGACAGTGTTGGGGGATGGGTAGTGTAGTCTTGACTCTTGGTTGATAGTGTTGGGGGATGGGTAATGTAGTCTTGACTGTTGGTTGACAGTGTTGGGGGATGGGTAATGTAGTCTTGACTCTTGGTTGATAGTGTTGGGGGATGGGTAATGTAGTCTTGACTGTTGGTTGACAGTGTTGGGGATGGGTAGTGTAGTCTTGACTCTTGGTTGACAGTGTTGGGGGGATGGGTAATGTAGTCTTGACTGTTGGTTGACAGTGTTGGGGGGATGGGTAATGTAGTCTTGACTGTTGGTTGACAGTGTTGGGGGGATGGGTAGTGTAGTCTTGACTCTTGGTTGACAGTGTTGGGGGATGGGTAGTGTAGTCTTGACTCTTGGTTGACAGTGTTGGGGGGATGGTTAATGTAGTCTTGACTCTTGGTTGACAGTGTTGGGGGATGGGTAGTGTAGTCTTGACTCTTGGTTGACAGTGTTGGGGGGATGGGTAATGTAGTCTTGACTGTTGGTTGACAGTGTTGGGGGGATGGGTAATGTAGTCTTGACTGTTGGTTGACAGTGTTGGGGGGATGGGTAATGTAGTCTTGACTCTTGGTTGACAGTGTTGGGGGATGGGTAGTGTAGTCTTGACTCTTGGTTGACAGTGTTGGGGGGATGGGTAATGTAGTCTTGACTGTTGGTTGACAGTGTTGGGGGGATGGGTAATGTAGTCTTGACTGTTGGTTGACAGTGTTGGGGGGATGGGTAATGTAGTCTTGACTCTTGGTTGACCGTGTTGGGGGATGGGTAGTGTAGTCTTGACTCTTGGTTGACAGTGTTGGGGGGATGGGTAATGTAGTCTTGACTGTTGGTTGACAGTGTTGGGGGATGGGTAATGTAGTCTTGACTGTTGGTTGACAGTGTTGGGGGGATGGGTAATGTAGTCTTGACTGTTGGTTGACAGTGTTGGGGGATGGGTAATGTAGTCTTGACTCTTGGTTGACAGTGTTGGGGGATGGGTAGTGTAGTCTTGACTGTTGGTTGACAGTGTTGGGGGGATGGGTAATGTAGTCTTGACTGTTGGTTGACAGTGTTGGGGGGATGGGTAATGGAGTCTTGACTCTTGGTTGACAGTGTTGGGGGGATGGGTAATGTAGTCTTGACTCTTGGTTGACAGTGTTGGGGGGATGGGTAATGTAGTCTTGACTCTTGGTTGACAGTGTTGGGGGATGGGTAATGTAGTCTTGACTCTTGGTTGACAGTGTTGGGGGATGGGTAATGTAGTCTTGACTCTTGGTTGACAGTGTTGGGGGGATGGGTAGTGTAGTCTTGACTCTTGGTTGACAGTGTTGGGGGGATGGGTAATGTAGTCTTGACTCTTGGTTGACAGTGTTGGGGGGATGGGTAGTGTAGTCTTGACTCTTGGTTGACAGTGTTGGGGGGATGGGTAATGTAGTCTTGACTCTTGGTTGACAGTGTTGGGGGGATGGGTAGTGTAGTCTTGACTCTTGGTTGACAGTGTTGAGGGATGGGTAATGTTTTGATGCTCGAGTGCCAAATCAACACAAATCTGTTTCTATTTGTCTTTGTTACTTCTTTTTAATATATGACTCTTATTTTCGTATATATTTAATAATTTTAAATGTCATGATTATTTATTTGTGTCGTTCCAAATTTCTGAATAAAAATTACAGTTAGTGCAGAATGTCTGAGTGGCGGTGTAGTTGCCTTACCAGGCCATGATGCAGCCCGACCCTCGATGGTGTCGATGGTGTATGCTCTCGATGGTGTTCCTGTAGAACACTGTGTCATGACGTTGGCCTGTGGGTAAGGTTTATGACCCCCCATAAATGCCTTTCTCCCTTCCCTCTCTCTCTTGACTCTACAGAGGGACTCTTGAGTAGCCTTTGTTAAACAGAGAGTCTGGGAACATCAAACAAGTGGGGGGAAAGGAACCATATTTCGGTAATAGAACCAGTTGAAAATATGCGTTGGTAATTAATGAATTTGATGTCAGTTCGGTTGTCATCTGAGACAATATGACTGATGACATGACAACCTAAACTGTATCTGGGAAAGTCTACACATTCTAGTTATCAGATTCACATGGAATTGTTGTGCAATTTAAATGTTTAAATATAAAATTATTGGTGAAAAGATTAAATGTAATTTTAGCTTCCAAATGAGAGATTTAGGTTTTCATAAGGTTAGGGCTCTGCTCAATCAGTGGCCCGCCCCTGTGAAGAGACATGGGTTATAAACTATGAAAACACACCCTTCTCCCTCCACTATATAAAGCCTTGATGAAAATGTAAACTCCTGTTCCGGGTACATTAGGAGGACGATCTGATGTCAGAATTGTTCAGATAATAACTACAGAACGAAGCCAACCTCAGCGTGAGCTTTGGTTGCGAATGGTATGAACTTTGAACTATTATTCACTACAGAAGTGATACCTCCTAGCCGTTGAGTTAGCAGCGGCCGCTGTAAACGTGGGCTAGGAAAGGACGGACAGAGTAACCTGTCTAACACACAACGACAACACTACAACGTTTCCCGTTCACCACCAGAGACACTCTTCAAAGGACAAAGGACTCTGTTGAGCAACACGGCCTTCCATCTACCACCAACCTATTGAAGCGCAGCTCAGAGTAAATATTTATTGCATTTTCCTTTTCCAAATGGGCGGTAATTTAGAATACATGAGATTCTGTATTTACGATAGAGTAGCTGCCTACGGCCAGATAGAGACATAGCTTCTCCCTTTGTTCCTCAAGTCTTCCCGCTCTTTCACACAAACCCAAACTTTTCTTTGTGTAACCAGCTGTCATATCTGTTCCGGCGCTAGGGATGTTTTCCTTTATGACATCATTTGTAATCAATGTATGATTCATTCTGTGTTTAAGTAATTCTGTGTGGTATTAGGTATTTAGTAAATAAATAATTAAACCCAATTTTGCATTGCTGATTCAACTTGTTAGGCAGTGTTCGTGAAGATAATCAAGAATTTACAACTTTCAGATGAGACTGAAATAAGGTGACGATTAATATTGACTGCTATTGATGTAAAATATTACTAGGTCTTTAAGAGATTATTCGGAAGATAACAGCTCTATAAATATAATTTTGTGGTGCCCCGACTTTCTAGTTAATTACATTTACATGATTAGCTCAAGAAGAACATTCTTATTTTCAATGGCGGCCTAGGAACAGTGGGTTAACTGCCTGTTCAGGGGCAGAACAACAGCCTAGGAAGGGGCAGAACGACAGATTTTTACCTTGTCAGCGAGGGGATTTGAACTTGCAACCTTCCGGTTACTAGCCCAACGCTCTAACCTCTAGGCTACCCTGCCGCCCCAATAGCATATCATATCACTTAATCCAGCATAGCCATTGACACGACAACTGTGAGGCCATTCGGAGGCATGCCGCATTTCTTCACCCTCCTGAGGTTGAAGAGTCTCCGCCGTGCCTTCTTCACCACAGTGTCTGTGTGGTTTGACCATTTCAACTCATCGGGGATGTGTACACCGAGGACCTTGAAGTTTTTGACCGTCTCCCCGGCAGCGCCGTTGATGAAGATGGGGGGCGTGCCAAACCTGGTTCCTCCAATCAGCTTCTTTGATTTGCTGACGTTGTCCAAAAGGTGTGTAGCAGTGGTCAAGTATAGAATTTCTGTGAGTTGGACAGTAAATGTGTTGATAGTAACTGGGGAGTATGGACCTCAAATTACTTTTGATAAAGTCCCAAATGGACAATGAACGCTGGCTCCAGTTTGTTCAAGGCTCCAAAGAAGATGTTTGAGAGAATTTTTGACCTGGGGTGGGATTTACATAGTATCATGACGTGATCCTTTCTGGGTACAGAGCGTGGCATTCCCCTCTCTCTCCCTCCTACACCCAGGTTCTGTTATCTCAGGTCGTAAATTCCGGGAGGAAACTCTCTCCTCCGCCTAAACATGCAGTACAGAGAGAGAGAGTTTCACAGTAGAACTAAGGAACTTCTTCTACATCACAGAACTTGAGAACTCAACAATGTCCATGTTTTGGAGAATGTGTAAACTGTCGATGAAGAATCCAGCTACGACCCGGCCCGTTTTGTTTCATGTTTGTGACCTCATGAAAGAATACAGCTACATTACCATAACTTTTGTTTATACAGGTGCCTCCATTATGAGGTTTGCGTCTAATTATTGAATGAAATGAATGAGTAGAGATTAAACTATTTGTGAAATGATGTAATGATGTTAATGTGAGAGAATTGAGCTTGAGGCTCTGGACCGCCGACCGTTGCTGGAGGTTCCAGACTACAGACCGTCGCTGGAGACTCCGGACTGCAGACCGTCGCTGGATGCTTCGGACTGCAGACCGTCGCTGGAGGCTTCGGGCCATGGATCATCACTGCAGGCTTCGTGCCATGGATCATCCCTGCAGGCTTCGGGCTTTAGATCATCACTGGAAGCTTCCTGCCATGGATCATCATTTGGAGGCTTCGGGCCTTGGATCATCACTAGAGGCAGGGTGCGTAGAGCTGGCACAGGACGCACCAGGCTGGAGAAACGCACCGGAGGTCTGGAGCGCAGAGCTGGCACAACCCGCCCTGGCTGGATGCTCACCCTAGCCCGGGGTGCTGGCACAGAGCGCACCGGGCTGTGGATGCGTATCAGAGACACACAGTACGTGTAAATGCAAAGCATGGTGCCTGAAGGGTCACACGCTCCTTAAAGTGACTGTCTTTCTCCAGACTCCAAACTCTTTCGTCCCTCTCCACTGCCAACCACTCCTCGCTCAAACGGTCTAAGAATTCCTCCTCGGTCTCGGACTCACCCCTCAGCATCGACGCCCCACTTCATCTGCCCGCCCCCCCCAAAAAAATGTCCTCTCCTCCTGACCACGCTGCTTGGTCCGTTTGTGATGGGATCTTCTGTTACGTTTGTTTAAAGATGGATTGGACCAAGGTGCAGCGTACATCATAAGTTTTTTAAATGAACACCAAAAACAAGAAAGAAATAACGACACGTAGAGTTTTGTAGCGCTAACACAGCAACTAACGAAAAACAAGATCCCACAAACTAAGGTGGAAAACAGGCTGCCTAAGTATGATCCCTAATCAGAGACAACGATAGACAGCTGCCTCTGATTGGGAACCATACCCGGCCAACAAAGAAACAAAAAAGCTACAATGCCCACCCAAATCATACCCCGACCTAACCAAAGTTTGTCAAGTTTATTCATTAACCAGTTACGCATTAGGGGGCTCTATTAAACATTTTGGATGAAAAACGTTCCTGTTTTAAACAAGATATTTTGTCACGAAAAGATGCTCGACTCGATGCTCAGGTTTGGAAAGAAAACACTCTGACGTTTCCAAAACTGCAAACATATTGTCTGTGAGTGCCACAGAACTGATGTTACAGGCGAAACCCCCCAAAAAATCCAAACAGGAAGTGCCGCATATTTTGAAACCACCTCCTTATATGGCTGTGAATGAGTTACGAATGAGCTTATGTTTTCCACGTATTCCCCAAGGTGTCTACAGCATTGTGACGTCTTTTTAGGCATTTCCATTGAAGAATGGCTGTAAGGGACCATATGTCGCATGTGGTCACATGGTGTCTCCCACAGAAAATCTCGGTAAAATACTGAGGTAGCCATTTTTCCAATCGCTTCTTATGAGAAACCAACTGCCTCGACGGATATATTATCGAATACATATGTTAAAAACACCTTGAGGATGGATCCTAAACAACGTTTGCCGTGTTTCTGTCGATATTATGGAGCAAATTTTGAAAAAAGTTTGCCGTTATAGTTGCAGCATTTTCCGGTCGATTTCTCAGCCAAGCATGATGAAGAAACGGGAGCTATTTCGCCTACAAAAATATTATTTTTGGGAAAAAAGGAACATTTGCTATCTAACTGGGAGTCTCCTGAGTGAAAGCATCTGAAGTTCTTCAAAGGTAAATTATTTAATTTGGTTGCTTTTCTTATTTTCGTGAAAATGTTGCCTGCTGCCAGCAGAGCCTAGCATAGCATTATGCCATGATAAACTTACACAAATGCTTGTCTAGCGTTGGCTGTAACGCATATTTTGAAAATCTGAGATGACAGTGTTGTTAACAGAAGGCTAAGCTTGTGTCTGAATATATTTATTTAATTTCATTTGCGATTTTCATGAATAGGAAAAGCTTCTAGGGGTGTTTATGTCCGCTGCGTTATGCTAATGCGTTTGAGGCTATGATTACGCTCCCGGATAGGGGATTGCTCATCGCAAGAGGTTAATGTTCTAACATAATAATAAAGTGGAGGACGGGTTGCCCGGCGTCTTAATCTCACTAAGACCCCTCCACGTCTGAAAGTAGTACACTATGTTGTCTGTTTTATAGTAAATTAATGTTTTCTCAGTTTTATTTGTCCTGGTTTTAGATTTTTGTTTGTGTTTTTACTGTCAAAATCACAATTGTGACAGAATTGGATGTTCTGAGTCCATGTCAATGGTTAAATCACATCACAATAATATATTTTTAGCGAGTGAGGAATGTGCTGTCTAATGTGCCGGTCTAGCGATGGTTCTGTACTGCTGCTGGTAATCTCATGACAAAGTTTACAAATAACAAATAATAGATATAAATTATACTACTTTGTAGTATAAGGTTTTGGGGAAAGTATTTCTGTCAGCACACGAGAAGGTTATCACATCAACTGGCTTCACACGGACTGATAGACAACAGACAAACACGGGAAATATTGCTGGAAATGAATTGGTAGATATTGTGTTAGGTTTGGCTTTTTTTAAGCCAATAGTGGCTGATGTTGGGGTGGGATAATGTCAGTGTTGCGTTCATTAGATCGTAGTTGGGAGTTTGCGGTGTCACACTCCATGTACTTTCAGAATTGTTCGGTAAACTACTCATAGGTGTGCTGCGAGCTACTGGTAACTCACGATCGACCTGCTGGAGACCGCTGGTGCTTAGCCAAAACACATCCTCACACAATCTAAACACATGTTGACAAAACACATCACACAATCTAAACACATGTAGCCAAAACACATCCTCACACATTCTAAACACATGTAGCCAAAACACATCCTCACACAATCTAAACACATGTTGACAAAACACATCACACAATCTAAACACATGTAGCCAAAACACATCCTCACACAATCTAAACACATGTTGACAAAACACATCACACAATCTAAACACATGTAGCCAAAACACATCCTCACACAATCTAAACACATGTAGCCAAAACACATCCTCACACAATCTAAACACATGTTGACAAAACACATCATCACACAATCTAAACACATGTAGCCAAAACACATCCTCACACATTCTAAACACATGTAGCCAAAACACATCCTCACACATTCTAAACACATGTTGACAAAACACATCCTCACACAATCTAAACACATGTTGACAAAACACATCCTCACACATTCTAAACACATGTAGCCAAAACACATCCTCACACATTCTAAACACATGTTGACAAAACACATCCTCACACAATCTAAACACATGTTGACAAAACACATCACACAATCTAAACACATGTAGCCAAAACACATCCTCACACATTCTAAACACATGTAGCCAAAACACATCCTCACACAATCTAAACACATGTTGACAAAACACATCACACAATCTAAACACATGTAGCCAAAACACATCCTCACACATTCTAAACACATGTAGCCAAAACACATCCTCACACAATCTAAACACATGTAGCCAAAACACATCACACAATCTAAACACATGTTGACAAAACACATCATCACACAATCTAAACACATGTTGACAAAACACATCACACAATCTAAACACATGTAGCCAAAACACATCATCACACAATCTAAACACATGTTGACAAAACACATCATCACACAATCTAAACACATGTTGACAAAACACATCACACAATCTAAACACATGTTGACAAAACACATCATCACACAATCTAAACACATGTTGACAAAACACATCATCACACAATCTAAACACATGTTGACAAAACACATCACACATTCTAAACACATGTAGCCAAAACACATCCTCACACATTCTAAACACATGTAGCCAAAACACATCACACAATCTAAACACATGTTGACAAAACACATCACACAATCTAAACACATGTTGCCTAAACACATCCTCACACAATCTAAACACATGTAGCCAAAACACATCCTCACACAATCTAAACACGTGTAGCCAAAACACATCATCACACAATCTAAACACATGTAGCCAAAACACATCCTCACACAATCTAAATACATGTAGCCAAAACACATCACACAATCTAAACACGTGTAGCCAAAACACATCATCACACAATCTAAACACATGTAGCCAAAACACATCCTCACACATTCTAAACACATGTAGCCAAAACACATCATCACACAATCTAAACACATGTTGACAAAACACATCCTCACACAATCTAAACACATGTTGACAAAACACATCATCACACATTCTAAACACATGTTGACAAAACACATCATCACACAATCTAAACACATGTAGCCAAAACACATCACACAATCTAAACACATGTAGCCAAAACACATCCTCACACAATCTAAACACATGTTGACAAAACACATCACACATTCTAAACACATGTAGCCAAAACACATCCTCACACATTCTAAACACATGTAGCCAAAACACATCATCACACAATCTAAACACATGTTGACAAAACACATCACACAATCTAAACACATGTAGCCAAAACACATCCTCACACATTCTAAACACATGTAGCCAAAACACATCCTCACACAATCTAAACACATGTAGCCAAAACACATCACACAATCTAAACACATGTTGACAAAACACATCATCACACAATCTAAACACATGTTGACAAAACACATCACACAATCTAAACACATGTAGCCAAAACACATCATCACACAATCTAAACACATGTTGACAAAACACATCATCACACAATCTAAACACATGTTGACAAAACACATCACACAATCTAAACACATGTTGACAAAACACATCACACAATCTAAACACATGTTGACAAAACACATCATCACACAATCTAAACACATGTTGACAAAACACATCATCACACAATCTAAACACATGTTGACAAAACACATCACACATTCTAAACACATGTAGCCAAAACACATCCTCACACATTCTAAACACATGTAGCCAAAACACATCACACAATCTAAACACATGTTGACAAAACACATCACACAATCTAAACACATGTTGCCTAAACACATCCTCACACAATCTAAACACATGTAGCCAAAACACATCCTCACACAATCTAAACACGTGTAGCCAAAACACATCATCACACAATCTAAACACATGTAGCCAAAACACATCCTCACACAATCTAAACACATGTAGCCAAAACACATCACACAATCTAAACACGTGTAGCCAAAACACATCATCACACAATCTAAACACATGTAGCCAAAACACATCCTCACACATTCTAAACACATGTAGCCAAAACACATCATCACACAATCTAAACACATGTTGACAAAACACATCCTCACACAATCTAAACACATGTTGACAAAACACATCATCACACATTCTAAACACATGTTGACAAAACACATCATCACACAATCTAAACACATGTAGCCAAAACACATCACACAATCTAAACACATGTAGCCAAAACACATCCTCACACAATCTAAACACATGTTGACAAAACACATCACACATTCTAAACACATGTAGCCAAAACACATCCTCACACATTCTAAACACATGTAGCCAAAACACATCATCACACAATCTAAACACATGTTGACAAAACACATCACACAATCTAAACACATGTTGACAAAACACATCACACAATCTAAACACATGTTGACAAAACACATCATCACACAATCTAAACACATGTTGACAAAACACATCATCACACAATCTAAACACATGTTGACAAAACACATCACACAATCTAAACACATGTTGACAAAACACATCACACAATCTAAACACATGTTGACAAAACACATCATCACACAATCTAAACACATGTTGACAAAACACATCATCACACAATCTAAACACATGTTGACAAAACACATCACACAATCTAAACACATGTTGACAAAACACATCACACAATCTAAACACATGTTGACAAAACACATCACACAATCTAAACACATGTTGACAAAACACATCATCACACAATCTAAACACATGTAGCCAAAACACATCCTCACACATTCTAAACACATGTAGCCAAAACACATCCTCACACATTCTAAACACATGTAGCCAAAACACATCACACAATCTAAACACATGTAGCCAAAACACATCCTCACACATTCTAAACACATGTAGCCAAAACACATCACACATTCTAAACACATGTAGCCAAAACACATCCTCACACATTCTAAACACATGTAGCCAAAACACATCACACATTCTAAACACATGTAGCCAAAACACATCCTCACACATTCTAAACACATGTAGCCAAAACACATCACACAATCTAAACACATGTTGACAAAACACATCACACAATCTAAACACATGTTGACAAAACACATCACACATTCTAAACACATGTTGACAAAACACATCACACAATCTAAACACATGTTGACAAAACACATCACACAATCTAAACACATGTTGACAAAACACATCACACAATCTAAACACATGTAGCCAAAACATTAAGAACACCTGCTCTTTCCAGGACATCAACTGACCAGGTGAATCCAGGTCAAAGCTATGATCCCTTATTGATGTCACTTGTTTAATCCACTTCAATCTGTGTAGATGAAGGGGAGGAGACAGGTTAAAGAATGATTTTTAAGCCTTGAGACAAATGAGACATGGATTGTGTATGTGTGCCATTCAGAGGGTGAAGGGGCAAGACAAAATATTTAAGTGCCTTTGAACGGGGTGTGGTAGTAGGTACCAGGCACAACAGTTTTTTATCAAGACCTGCAATGCTGCTGGGTTTTTCACGCTCAACAGTTTCCCGTGTGTATCAAGAATGGTCCACCACCCAAAGGACATCCAGCCAACTTGACACAACAGTGGGAAGTATTGGGAGTCAACATGGGCCAGCATCCCTGTGGAATGCTTTCGACACCTTGTAGAGTCCATGCCCTGACGAATTGTGGCTGTTCTGAGGGCAAAAGGGGATACAACTTAATATTAAGAAGGTGTTCCTAATGTTTTGTATACTCAGTGTATCTCAGACACACACACACACACACACACACACACACACACACACACACACACACACACACTCAGGTCACTCAGTGCATAGCCTACACATGTCATGTCATCTTTCCATCTGCCGTAATAAGGCTGCAGACAGAAACAGGCTCTGCCAATCCTCTCTTCAGTGTTTGTTCAGTCAAGTAAAACAACACATTACAGCAGGCAGCTTGAGTCCCTGGAGACTAGAGCAGAGCAAAGCCATTCACTGTACTAAATCAAATGTCTTTTTTATGAAGCCCATTTGACATCAGCCGTTGTCAAAAGTGCTGCACAGAAACCCCAGCCTAAAACCCCAGACAGCAAGCACGGTGTAGAAGCACGGTGGCTAGGAAAAACTCCCTAGAAAGACCAAAACCTAGGAAGAAACCTAGAGAGGAACCAGGCTATGAGGGGTGGCCAGTTCTCTTCTGGCTGTGCCGGGTGGAGATTATAAACCTAGAGAGGAACCAGGCTATGAGGGGTGGCCAGTCCTCTTCTGGCTGTTGCCGGGTAGAGATTATAAACCTAGAGAGGAACCAGGCTATGAGGGGTGGCCAGTCCTCTTCTGGCTGTGCCGGGTGGAGATTATAAACCTAGAGAGGAACCAGGCTATGAGGGGTGGCCAGTCCTCTTCTGGCTGTGCCGGGTGGAGATTATAAACCTAGAGAGGAACCAGGCTATGAGGGGTGGCCAGTCCTCTTCTGGCTGTGCCGGGTGGAGATTATAAACCTAGAGAGGAACCAGGCTATGAGGGGTGGCCAGTCCTCTTCTGGCTGTGCCGGGTGGAGATTATAAACCTAGAGAGGAACCAGGCTCTGAGGGGTGGCCAGTCCTCTTCTGGCTGTGCCGGGTGGAGATTATAAACCTAGAGAGGAACCAGGCTCTGAGGGGTGGCCAGTCCTCTTCTGACTGTGCCGGGTGGAGATTATAAACCTAGAGAGGAACCAGGCTATGAGGGGTGGACAGTCCTCTTCTGGCTGTGCCGGGTGGAGATTATAAACCTAGAGAGGAACCAGGCTCTGAGGGGTGGCCAGTCCTCTTCTGGCTGTGCCGGGTGGAGATTATAAACCTAGAGAGGAACCAGGCTATGAGGGGTGGCCAGTCCTCTTCTGGCTGTGCCGGGTGGAGATTATAAACCTAGAGAGGAACCAGGCTATGAGGGGTGGCCAGTCCTCTTCTGGCTGTGCCGGGTGGAGATTATAAACCTAGAGAGGAACCAGGCTCTGAGGGGTGGCCAGTCCTCTTCTGGCTGTGCCGGGTGGAGATTATAAACCTAGAGAGGAACCAGGCTCTGAGGGGTGGCCAGTCCTCTTCTGGCTGTGCCGGGTGGAGAGGAACCAGGCTATGAGGGGTGGCCAGTCCTCTTCTGGCTGTGCCGGGTGGAGAGGAACCAGGCTATGAGGGGTGGCCAGTCCTCTTCTGGATTATAAGAGTACAATGCCATTAAAGGGAGTGTAGCACCTGTTTAGTAACTGATAAAAAAACATAGATATACAAAAATATAGATATATGAACACACTGGTAATAGATAATATGTTGAATTACTTGCGAGGGTCAACTGAGTGAGCATAATAATGAGCTTTTGTTTTGACTGGACTGATTGCCTGCATCTGATTGGTCCGTCTGAGGAGAGGCAGGGAGGGAGCAGCGATGAGACTCACCGTTGACTCCGCTGATAAAAAGGGGACACAGTTTTCCAGCTGATGGTGAAACTCAAGACAGATACTGCGTTATTTCTACTAGTGTTGTTACTCCTACGACCAGAGAGAGAGGTATTCCTCGATATAAAAAAAAAGATGACAACGTAAAGCTTATCAGAAAACTTTGCTATACTCTTATTGTAACTGCAGTGCTGGTTGTAGCGCTAGTGGAAGTAGGCAGAACGCACATTTCATGGCTTATAAAAGTGTTGAACAAACTGTTGACATTGCTGAATAACAACAAACATGAACTTACTCAGACAAACAGCAGCTGTTTGCTGTTTTCACTGAGTCTCTCTCTAGTCGTGGTTTTAAACATTTTAAAAAATCTCACAGTATCAACTTTGCTGTGATTTCAAGGTTTCTTTTTACAGTCTACGGCTAGAGGAAACTGTGCAGACATGGGGATCTGAGCTATCTGATTGGCCAGCCGTAGACCTATAGGTGCACTTGATTGGTTCAAGTTCAGCTACCGCCAACAGTGTGAAACGGAGAAAAAAAAATAGAAACGCAAGGCTTTATCGTTGTTTTTTTTTTACAGAAATGTTTGGTGATAGACTAGCAATGCCTTGGAGATGGACCAGAGCGGTTGGTTGGTGATCGACTAGCAATGCCTTGGAGATGGACCAGAGCGGTTGGTTGGTGATCGACTAGCAATGCCTTGGAGATGGACCAGAGCGGTTGGTTGGTGATCGACTAGCAATGCCTTGGAGATGGACCAGAGAGGCTGGTTGGTGATCGACTAGCAATGCCTTGGAGATGGACCATAGAGGCTGGTTGGTGATCGACTAGCAATGCCTTGGAGATGGACCAGAGCGGTTGGTTGGTGATCGACTAGCAATGCCTTGGAGATGGACCAGAGCGGTTGGTTGGTGATCGACTAGCAATGCCTTGGAGATGGACCATAGAGGCTGGTTGGTGATCGACTAGCAATGCCTTGGAGATGGACCAGAGAGGCCGGTTGGTGATCGACTAGCAATGCCTTGGAGATGGACCAGAGAGGCTGGTTGGTGATCGACTAGCAATGCCTTGGAGATGGACCATAGAGGCTGGTTGGTGATCGACTAGCAATGCCTTGGAGATGGACCAGAACGACCGGTTGTTGATCGAGCAATGCCTTGGAGATGGACCAGAACGACCGGTTGGTGACGTCTTCCATCTAAATAACATTAATAAAACTATAACTGTAATAACAATGAATTATTTCAGTTCCACACAGTGTCTGTCCATTTTCAGATTTTAAATGAAAATCTACCTGTAACAGGAATACCCAGGAGTTCATGGCTAAAGCCAACTCTACAGTAACAGAGTTAATTACCTTCTATTTAAAGAACTGGGGGTTATAATGCCTGTTTATTAACACATTATAACAATAACCAAATGTAAACATGTCTGTCAGCTGTTGGTAGCTACCTGCTTATGCGGTCATAGATACTACAAGCCTATGGGAAAGAGTTTGTTTTCAAGGTGTATGTGGGGGTTGGGGGTTGAGGGTAATTTGGCCGTTCCGTGGTTCTGAGAGAGTTTTCTATACGGCCTGCCGAGTGCGGTGCTAAACTGAAACGCAATGTGGATCCATTTCAGAGAAGCTCCGGGAGACAGGCTTTCTTGGAGGAGGAGATTGTGAATTTTGCTCAATTGGAAAGTCATTTAGCATGTTAACTATCCTCTTCCTCCGTTTTGTAATGAATTTGTGGCTATTTCTTTCTAGCAGAGAAAATAAGTTAATTAGATAATGTTTCTGTACTGCCATACTGTATGTCGATAACATAACTAAGTTCGTCACTGGTATGGGCTAGTAAATATCCTAAACCTAGCCAGCTAGGGCGAGAGAGAAGAGAGAATTCCCTTTCTGTTTTATCTGCTGCTGGCTTGCTAATGTTCACTCAAATAAAATTGTCACGCCCTGATCTGTTTCACCTGTCCTTGTGATTGTCTCCACCCCCTCCAGGTGTCGCTTATTATCCCTGGTGTATTTATCCCTGTGTTTCCTGTCTCTCTGTGCCAGTTGGTCTTGTATGTTTAGTGAAGTCATCCAGAGTGGTTTTAACTCCTTTTCTATTCTCTTTTGCTTGTCCTCCCGGTTCGGACCCTTTCGTCTGACTCTGGACTAATTTCCTGCCTGATCATCCTGTCTGCCTGATCATCCTGCCTGATCATCCTGCCTGCCCTGACCTTGAATCTGCCTGCCCTGACCTTGAATCTGCCTGCCCTGACCTTGAATCTGCCTGCCCTTCGGTACCTATCGGACTCTGAACTGGTTTTGACCTTTTGACTGTACACGACCATTCTCTTGTCTACCCCTTTTTGGATGAAGAAACACCTTAAACTCCAACCATCTGCCTCCTTTGTCTGCATCTGGGTCTCGGGCCTTGTGCCTTGATAAAAATGTTCCACATGTAATTGATGAAATTAGATTTTGAATCTTATAAATATTGTAATTGTGTCAATATGTTGTGAATAGTGTAGAAAAATCCTCACAGACGTTTTCCATTGTGCCACTTGGTGCGCACCAGTTTACCTTCAAGCAAAAATGTTCCTCCAACGTGTGAGGTAAAGAAAGGATAATCTTGCGTTCAGGGGCATCTACAGATTTTCTTCATGGTTTTTATAAGCAGGGAGGATAAATTGTACAATTGTAAACTAACAAATAATTGTTGGAAGGTAGAACCCATGTATATTAGTTCATATACAGCACCAGGTAGCTCCTACTCTCTGTCCTCTATCTGTGGATTCTCCTCTCTCTACCTCCTTCCCTGCCTCCTTCCCCCTCTCCCTACCTCCTTCCCTCTCCTTCCCTCTCTCCCTACATTCTAGTGGAGGGATGGATGGAGACTTGAAGCCTACTCACAGATGAGGACTGACAGATCATTACACTGATTAGGTAGACGTCAACCTCAGTAGACTAACGAACAGACAAGACAAGTGGAAGAGGTGAGAAAATGGCCTTTCATCTCATTGACCGTGACAACTGAAATAATGAGATGACCCATAACGTACATGTAGATAATTGAGACAAAATCTTGCCAACGTCAAAACTCCAAGAACTTCAGACATTTTATTAATAATGCTGCCACGGTAGTCTGTCTTGAAAGTCCGCTATCCACTTGCAGCAAACCACGACCAGCTACAGAACAATGAATACTTGACCTGTTTTGAACTGCTGTGAATTGGTTACATAATGAAATGCAAAAAAAAATATACAAAAAAAATACAAACGATTTACTGAGATTAAAAACATGTGTCATTATTTTGAGCTTTCAGTAAAACACATGGACTTTCTCTCTGGTAAATGTCTGTCTCTGTGTTAGGGTAGGATAGTGGAGGGAGGTGGAGAGGGCTTGGCAGAGGAACAGCCATACATCTCTGTGTTCGGGTAGGAGAGTGGAGGGAGGTGGAGAGGGCTTGGCAGAGGAACAGCCATACGTCTCTGTGTTAGAGTAGGAGAGTGGAGGGAGGTGGAGAGGGCTTGGCAGAGGAACAGCCATACGTCTCTGTGTTAGGGTAGGATAGTGGAGGGAGGTGGAGAGGGCTTGGCAGAGGAACAGCCATACGTCTCTGTGTTAGGGTAGGATAGTGGAGGGAGGTGGAGAGGGCTTAGCAGAGGAACAGCCATACATCTCTGTGTTAGGGTAGGATATTGGAGGGAGGTGGAGAGGGCTTGGCAGAGGAACAGCCATACATCTCTGTGTTAGGGTAGGATAGTGGTGGGAGGTGGAGAGGGCTTGGCAGAGGAACAGCCATACATCTCTGTGTTAGGGTAGGATAGTGGAGGGAGGTAGAGAGGGCTTGGCAGAGGAACAGCCATACATCTCTGTGTTAGGGTAGGATAGTGGAGGGGAAAGAGAGGGCTTGGCAGAGGAACAGCCATACATCTCTGTGTTAGGGTAGGATAGTGGAGGGAGGTGGAGAGGGCTTAGCAGAGGAACAGCCATACATCTCTGTGTTAGAGTAGGATATTGGAGGGAGGTGGAGAGGGCTTGGCAGAGGAACAGCCATACATCTCTGTGTTAGGGTAGGATAGTGGTGGGAGGTGGAGAGGGCTTGGCAGAGGAACAGCCATACATCTCTGTGTTAGAGTAGGATATTGGAGGGAGGTAGAGAGGGCTTGGCAGAGGAACAGCCATACATCTCTGTGTTAGGGTAGGATAGTGGAGGGAGGTGGAGGGGGCTTGGCAGAGGAACAGCCATACATCTCTGTGTTAGGGTAGGATAGTGGAGGGAGGTGGAGAGGGCTTGGCAGAGGAACAGCCATACATCTCTGTGTTAGGGTAGGATAGTGGAGGGGGCTCTGTGAGCTGGAGCTGGCCCTGTATGGGAGAGACTGATGACTGGCTGACTGGCACCTCCTCCATCTGTCCCCAATCCTCCTCCGATCTAGTCTGACTCTGGGGAGCTGCACGCGACCACAGGCACACACACACACATTGGCAAACACTGTACACACACATTGGCAAACACTACACACACACACACGTGACAGTCAGCAGTAGAATGACCATTGGGGCTACTAGCTCACTGCGCCTCAGTCAAACAGTATGACGAAACACAATACGAAAAAGACAGCTGTCTGCCCTGACGACCAGACCGTCAACACAGCCCACTGCTAAACAGCTGTCTGCCCTGACGACCAGACCTAAAACACAGCCCAATGATAAACAGCTGTCTGCCCTGACGACCAGACCGACAACACAGCCCACTGATAAACAGCTGTCTGCCCTGACGACCAGACCGACAACACAGCCCACTGCTAAACAGCTGTCTGTCCTGACGACCAGACCGACAACACAGCCCACTGCTAAACAGCTGTCTGCCCTGACGACCAGACTGACAACACAGCCCACTGCTAAACAGCTGTCTGCCCTGACGACCAGACCGACAACACAGCCCACTGCTAAACAGCTGTCTGCCCTGACGACCAGACTGACAACACAGCCCACTGCTAAACAGCTGTCTGCCCTGACGACCAGACCGACAACACAGCCCACTGCTAAACAGCTGTCTTCCCTGACGACCAGACCTACAACACAGCCCACTGCTAAACAGCTGTCTGCCCTGACGACCAGACCTACAACACATACCCCTGCTAAACAGCTGTCTGCCCTGACGACCAGACCGACAACACAGCCCACTGCTAAACAGCTGTCTGCCCTGACGACCAGACCGACAACACAGCCCACTGCTAAACAGCTGTCTGCCCTGACGACCAGACCGACAACACAGCCCACTGCTAAACAGCTGTCTGCCCTGACGACCAGACCTACAACACAGTCCACTGCTAAACAGCTGTCTGCCCTGACGACCAGACCGACAACACAGCCCACTGCTAAACAGCTGTCTGCCCTGATGACCAACACAGCCCACTGCTAAACAGCTGTCTGCCCTGACGACCAACACAGCCCACTGCTAAACAGCTGTCTGCCCTGACGACCAGACCTACAACACAGCCCACTGCTAACCAGCTGTCTGCCCTGACGACCAGACCGACAACACAGCCCACTGCTAAACAGCTGTCTGCCCTGACGACCAGACCTACAACACAGCCCACTGATAAACAGCTGTCTGCCCTGACGACCAGACCGACAACACAGCCCACTGCTAAACAGCTGTCTGCCCTGACGACCAGACCTACAACACAGCCCACTGATAAACAGCTGTCTGCCCTGACGACCAGACCGACAACATAGCCCACTGATAAACAGCTGTCTGCCCTGACGACCAGACTGACAACATAGCCCACTGATAAACAGCTGTCTGCCCTGACGACCAGACCTACAACACACCTATGCACAGTGCCAACTGTAAAGTTTGGTGGAGGAGGAATAATGGTCTGGGTGTCACGCGGAATGACGCTGGAGAGACGCCTCCGGAACGGGGGGTAAAACATTTCATTATAACGGACAGAGACGATACAGGAACAGCGTCAGAAACACATTCAAAAGACAAAAAAAATACAAAGCAGCAGCTGAGGAACAGAGCAGGGGAACAGAGCTGGGGAACAGAGCTGGGGAACAGAGCAGGGGAACAGAACTGGGGAACAGAGCTGGGGAACAGAGTTGGGGAACAGAGCTGGGGAACAGAGCTGAGGAACAGAGCAGGGGAACAGAGCTGGGGAACAGAGCTGGGGAACAGAGCAGGGGAACAGAGCAGGGGAACAGAGCTGGGGAACAGAGCTGGGGAACAGAGCTGAGGAACAGAGCAGGGGAACAGAGCTGGGGAACAGAGCTGGGGAACAGAGCTGGGGAACAGAGCTGGGGAACAGAGCAGGGGAACAGAGCAGGGGAACAGAGCTGGGGAACAGAGCTGGGGAACAGAGCTGGGGAACAGAGCAGGGGAACAGAGCTGGGGAACAGAGCAGGGGAACAGAGCAGGGGAACAGAGCAGGGGAACAGAGCAGGGGAACAGAGCAGGGGAACAGAGCAGGGGAACAGAGCTGGGGAACAGAGCAGGGGAACAGAGCAGGGGAACAGAGCTGGGGAACAGAGCAGGGGAACAGAGCTGGGGAACAGAGCTGGGGAACAGAGCAGGGGAACAGAGCAGGGGAACAGAGCAGGGGAACAGAGCTGGGGAACAGAGCAGGGGAACAGAGCTGGGGAACAGAGCTGGGGAACAGAGCAGGGGAACAGAGCTGGGGAACAGAGCAGGGGAACAGAGCTGGGGAACAGAGCAGGGGAACAGAGCTGGGGAACAGAGCAGGGGAACAGAGCAGGGGAACAGAGCAGGGGAACAGAGCAGGGGAACAGAGCAGGGGAACAGAGCTGGGGAACAGAGCAGGGGAACAGAGCTGGGGAACAGAGCAGGGGAACAGAGCAGGGGAACAGAGCTGGGGAACAGAGCAGGGGAACAGAGCAGGGGAACAGAGCTGGGGAACAGAGCTGGGGAACAGAGCAGGGGAACAGAGCTGGGGAACAGAGCTGGGGAACAGAGCAGGGGAACAGAGCTGGGGAACAGAGCTGGGGAACAGAGCTGGGGAACAGAGCAGGGGAACAGAACTGGGGAACAGAGCAGGGGAACAGAGCTGGGGAACAGAGCTGGGGAACAGAGCTGGGGAACAGAGCAGGGGAACAGAGCTGGGGAACAGAGCAGGGGAACAGAGCTGGGGAACAGAGCTGAGGAACAGAGCTGGGGAACAGAACTAGGGAACAGAGCTGGGGAACAGAGCTGGGGAACAGAGCTGGGGAACAGAGCTGAGGAACAGAGCAGGGGAACAGAGCTGGGGAACAGAGCAGGGGAACAGAGCTGGGGAACAGAGCAGGGGAACAGAGCTGGGGAACAGAGCTGGGGAACAGAGCTGGGGAACAGAGCTGGGGAACAGAGCTGGGGAACAGAGCTGGGGAACAGAGCTGGGGAACAGAGCAGGGGAACAGAGCTGGGGAACAGAGCTGGGGAACAGAGCAGGGGAACAGAGCAGGGGAACAGAGCTGGGGAACAGAGCAGGGGAACAGAGCTGGGGAACAGAGCTGGGGAACAGAGCTGGGGAACAGAGCAGGGGAACAGAGCTGGGGAACAGAGCTGGGGAACAGAGCAGGGGAACAGAGCTGGGGAACAGAGCTGGGGAACAGAGCAGGGGAACAGAGCTGGGGAACAGAGCTGGGGAACAGAGCAGGGGAACAGAGCTGGGGAACAGAGCTGGGGAACAGAGCTGGGGAACAGAGCTGGGGAACAGAGCTGGGGAACAGAGCTGGGGAACAGAGCAGGGGAACAGAACTGGGGAACAGAGCTGGGGAACAGAGTTGGGGAACAGAGCTGGGGAACAGAGCTGAGGAACAGAGCAGGGGAACAGAGCTGGGGAACAGAGCTGGGGAACAGAGCAGGGGAACAGAGCAGGGGAACAGAGCTGGGGAACAGAGCTGGGGAACAGAGCTGAGGAACAGAGCAGGGGAACAGAGCTGGGGAACAGAGCTGGGGAACAGAGCTGGGGAACAGAGCTGGGGAACAGAGCAGGGGAACAGAGCAGGGGAACAGAGCTGGGGAACAGAGCTGGGGAACAGAGCTGGGGAACAGAGCAGGGGAACAGAGCTGGGGAACAGAGCAGGGGAACAGAGCAGGGGAACAGAGCAGGGGAACAGAGCAGGGGAACAGAGCAGGGGAACAGAGCAGGGGAACAGAGCTGGGGAACAGAGCAGGGGAACAGAGCAGGGGAACAGAGCTGGGGAACAGAGCAGGGGAACAGAGCTGGGGAACAGAGCTGGGGAACAGAGCAGGGGAACAGAGCAGGGGAACAGAGCAGGGGAACAGAGCTGGGGAACAGAGCAGGGGAACAGAGCTGGGGAACAGAGCTGGGGAACAGAGCAGGGGAACAGAGCTGGGGAACAGAGCAGGGGAACAGAGCTGGGGAACAGAGCAGGGGAACAGAGCTGGGGAACAGAGCAGGGGAACAGAGCAGGGGAACAGAGCAGGGGAACAGAGCAGGGGAACAGAGCAGGGGAACAGAGCTGGGGAACAGAGCAGGGGAACAGAGCTGGGGAACAGAGCAGGGGAACAGAGCAGGGGAACAGAGCTGGGGAACAGAGCAGGGGAACAGAGCAGGGGAACAGAGCTGGGGAACAGAGCTGGGGAACAGAGCTGGGGAACAGAGCAGGGGAACAGAGCTGGGGAACAGAGCTGGGGAACAGAGCAGGGGAACAGAGCTGGGGAACAGAGCAGGGGAACAGAGCTGGGGAACAGAGCTGGGGAACAGAGCTGGGGAACAGAGCTGGGGAACAGAGCTGGGGAACAGAGCAGGGGAACAGAGCAGGGGAACAGAGCTGGGGAACAGAGCTGAGGAACAGAGCTGGGGAACAGAGCTGGGGAACAGAGCTGAGGAACAGAGCTGGGGAACAGAACTAGGGAACAGAGCTGGGGAACAGAGCTGGGGAACAGAGCTGGGGAACAGAGCTGAGGAACAGAGCAGGGGAACAGAGCTGGGGAACAGAGCAGGGGAACAGAGCTGGGGAACAGAGCAGGGGAACAGAGCTGGGGAACAGAGCTGGGGAACAGAGCTGGGGAACAGAGCTGGGGAACAGAGCTGGGGAACAGAGCTGGGGAACAGAGCTGGGGAACAGAGCTGGGGAACAGAGCTGGGGAACAGAGCAGGGGAACAGAGCAGGGGAACAGAGCTGGGGAACAGAGCAGGGGAACAGAGCTGGGGAACAGAGCTGGGGAACAGAGCTGGGGAACAGAGCAGGGGAACAGAGCTGGGGAACAGAGCTGGGGAACAGAGCAGGGGAACAGAGCTGGGGAACAGAGCTGGGGAACAGAGCAGGGGAACAGAGCTGGGGAACAGAGCTGGGGAACAGAGCAGGGGAACAGAGCTGGGGAACAGAGCTGGGGAACAGAGCTGGGGAACAGAGCTGGGGAACAGAGCTGGGGAACAGAGCTGGGGAACAGAGCAGGGGAACAGAGCTGGGGAACAGAGCTGGGGAACAGAGCAGGGGAACAGAGCTGGGGAACAGAGCTGGGGAACAGAGCTGGGGAACAGAGCAGGGGAACAGAACTGGGGAACAGAGCAGGGGAACAGAGCTGGGGAACAGAGCTGGGGAACAGAGCTGGGGAACAGAGCAGGGGAACAGAGCTGGGGAACAGAGCAGGGGAACAGAGCTGGGGAACAGAGCAGGGGAACAGAGCAGGGGAACAGAGCTGGGGAACAGAGCTGGGGAACAGAGCAGGGGAACAGAGCTGGGGAACAGAGCAGGGGAACAGAGCAGGGGAACAGAGCTGGGGAACAGAGCTGGGGAACAGAGCTGGGGAACAGAGCAGGGGAACAGAGCTGGGGAACAGAGCTGGGGAACAGAGCAGGGGAACAGAGCAGGGGAACAGAGCAGGGGAACAGAGCTGGGGAACAGAGCTGGGGAACAGAGCAGGGGAACAGAGCAGGGGAACAGAGCAGGGGAACAGAGCTGGGGAACAGAGCTGGGGAACAGAGCTGGGGAACAGAGCTGGGGAACTGACAGATATAGGAGAGGAAATAACAGGTGATGAGTGAGTCCAGGTGACTCCAATAACGCTGGTGCGAGTGACGAGGGAAGGCAGGTGTGAGTGATGATGGCAGGAGCGTGTGATGGAAGGCAGGTGTGAGTGATGATGGCACACGCTCCGTGTGATGCAGGGTAATCTGGCGCCCTCAAGAGCCAGGGGAAGGGAAGAGCGGGAGCAGACGTGTCACTGGGGCTGTTTTTCAGGGTTCGGGCTAGGCCCCTTAGTTCCCGTGAAGTGTAATCTTAATGCTACAGCATACAATTACATTTTAGACAATTCTGTGCTTCCAACTTTGTGGCAACAGTTTGGGAAAGGCCCTTTCCTGTTTCAGTATGACAATTCCCCTGTGCACAAAGCGAGGTCTATAAAGAAATGGTTTGTCGAAATCGGTGTGGCCTGCACAAATCTGGCCTGAACAGATCCATGACCTCAACCCCATCGAACACCTTTGGGATGAATTGGAACACCGACTGTGAGCCAGGCCTAATCGCCCAACATCAGTGCCCGACCTCACTAATGCTCTTGTGACTGAATGGAAGCAAGTCCCCGCAGCAATGTTCCAACATCTAGTGGAAAACATATAACAGAAGGCTGTTATAGCAGCAAAGGAGAGACCATCTCCATAGTAATGCCCATGATTTTGGAATGAGATGTTCAACGAGCATGTCCACATACTTTGGCCATGTAGTGTTTGTCTCTTGCAAACAACGTAAAGTTGGGCAACTGAACGAAAAAGCAAAATAAGTAGAGTATGTTATTCAGCTCCTTCTGCCAGACAATATAAATGCAGAACATTTGTCACAAACTAGTCATAACCCGGGCTGGGTGTGGTCCAGGGACTTGACAACAAAGAGAAACACCACATACAGTACCTGCTGTCACTATACCACCACATACAGTTCCTGCTGTCACTATACCACCACTACAGTACCTGCTGTCACTATACCACCACATACAGTACCTGCTGTCACTATACCACCACTACAGTACCTGCTGTCACCATACCACCACTACAGTACCTGCTGTCACTATACCACCACTACAGTACCTGCTGTCACCATACCACCACATACAGTACCTGCTGTCACTATACCACCACATACAGTACTTGCTGTCACTATACCACCACATACAGTACTTGCTGTCACCATACCACCACTACAGTACCTGCTGTCACCATACCACCACTACAGTACCTGCTGTCACTATACCACCACTACAGTACCTGCTGTCACTATACCACCACATACAGTACCTGCTGTCACTATACCACCACATACAGTACCTGCTGTCACTATACCACCACATACAGTACCTGCTGTCACTATACCACCACATACAGTACATGCTGTCACCATACCACCACTACAGTACCTGCTGTCACTATACCACCACATACAGTACATGCTGTCACCATACCACCACTACAGTACCTGCTGTCACCATACCACCACTACAGTACCTGCTGTCACTATACCACCACATACAGTACCTACTTGAGTAAAAGTCTAAAACTATCTGGTTTTAAATGTACTTAAGTACAGTGGTGGACAAAGTACTACATTGTCATACTTGAGTAAAAGTACAACGTAAAAGTAATACATAAAATTCCTGATATTAAGCAAATAGTGTGCGTAATCATTGGATAAAATGTTCAGGAGTCTTATGGCTTGGGGGTAGAAGCTGTTTAGAAGCCTCTTGGACCAAGATTTGGCGCTCCGGTACCGCTAGCTGTGCGGCAGCAGAGAGTCTATGACTAGGGTGGCTGGAGTTTTTGACAATTTTTAGGGCCTTCATCTGACACCGCCTGGTATAGAGGTCTTGGGTGGCAGGAAGTTTGGCCCCAGTGATGTACTGGGCTGTACGCACTACCCTCTCTAGTGCCTTGCGGTCGGAGCCCGAGCAGTTGCCATACCAGGCAGTGATGGTGCAGCTGATAGTTTGAGAGCTGATAGTTTGTTGTTGATGTGGACCCCAAGGAACTTAAAGCTCTCAACCTGCTCCACTACAGCCCCATCATTGAGAATGGGGGTTGTGCTCGGTCCTCCTTTTCCTGTTGTCCACAATAATTTCCTTTGTCTTGATCACTTTGAGGGAGAGTTTGTTGTCCTTGCACCACACGGTCAGGTCTCTGACCTCCTCCTTATAGACTGTCTCGTCGTTGTTGGTGATCAGGCCTACCACTGTTGTGTCATCGGCAAACCTCATGATGGTGTTGGAGTCATGCCTGACCGTGCAGTCATGAGTGAACAGGCAGTACAGGAGGGGACTGAGCACACACCCCTGAGGGACCCCTGTGTTGAGGATAAGCGTGGTGGATGTGTTCAGGCTTACCACCTGGGGTTGGGCCGTCAGGAAGTCCAGGTTCCAGTTGCAGAGGGAAGTGTTTAGTCCCAGGATCATTAGCTTACTGATGAGCTTTAAGGGCACTATATGGTGTTGAACGCTGAGGTATAGTCAATGAACAGCATTCCCACATAGGTGTTCCTTTTGTCCAGGTGCGAAAGAGCAATGTGGAGGACAATAGAGATTGCATCATCTGTGAATCTGTTGGGTTGGTATGCAAATTGGAGAGGGTCTAGGGTTTCTGGGATAATGGTGTTGTAAGCCATGACCAGCCTTTCAAAGCACTTCATGGCTAAAGACGTGAGTGCTACGGGTCGGTAGAAATTTAGGGAGGTTACCTTAGTGTTCTTGGGCACAGGGTCTATGGTGGTCTGCTTGAAACATGTTGGTATTACAGCCTCAGACAGTGAAGACACTTGCCAGTTGGTCAGCGCATGCTCGGAGTACACGTCCTGGTAATCCGTCAGGCCCTGCGGCCTTGTTAATGTTGACCTGTTAAAAGGTCTTACTCACATCGGTTGCGGAGAGCGTGATCACACAGTCGTCCGGAACAGCTGATGCTCTCATGCATGTTTCAGTGTTACTGGCCTCCAAGCGAACATAGAAGTTATTTAGCTCGTCTGGAAGGCTCATGGTACTGGACAGCTCTCGGCTATGCTTCCCTTTGTAGTCTGTAATAGTTTGCAAGCCCTGCCACATCCGATGAGCATCGGAGCCGGTTTAGTACGACTCAATCTTAGTCCTGTATTGAAGCTTTGCCCGTTTGATGGTTTGTCAGAGGGATTTGCGGGATTTCTTATAGACTCATGGTTAGAGTCCCACTCCTTGAAAGCGTCAGCTCTACCCTTTAGCTCAGTGCGTATGTTGCCTGTTACCATGGCTTCTGGTTGGGATATGCACGTACAGTCACTGTGGGGATGACGTCATCGATGCACTTATTGATGAAGCCAGTGACTGATGTGGTGTACTCCTCAATGGTATCGGAAAAATCCCAGAACATATTCAAGTCTGTGCTAGCAAAACAGTCCTTTAGCTCAGCATCTGCTTCATCTGACCACTTTTTACTGGTGCTTCCCGCTTAAATTCTTGCTGGTAAGCAGGAATCAGGAGGATATAATTATGGTCAGATTTGCCAAATTGAGTGCGAGGGAGAGCTTTGTCTGCATCGCCGTGTGTGGAGTTTATCTGTGTCATCTCTTTGGCATCATTAAAGTGAAGACTACAGCTCAGCGTTCAACACCATAGTGCCCTCAAAGCTCATCACTAAGCTAAGGACCCTGGGACTAAACACCTCCCTCTGCAACTGGCTCCATACCGCTCTTTTTATGTATTCTTTCATCACGTGTACACTGCTGCTACTATTTATTACCTGTCAAGTTATTCCTGGTTATACTTGTTGTGTCTTTGGCATCACTAAACTGAAGACTGTTCTTTTATCAAATCAATGCTCTGTAATTATTATGACGTGATTAAACGCATCATGCAAATGTTATTATCTAGGAAGTCGGGGCACCAAGAAAAATCTTCAGATTACAAAGTTATAATTTTACTAATATAACTCTTCAGATATTTTAATATCTTATCAATTAGTCTTATAATTAATGAATTATTATTTTCCTCACGTTAGTCTCATTCCAAACGTCGTAAATTGTTGGTTATCTGCACGAACCCAGTCTTCACTATGAATCATCCATACACCAATTGTCTTAATAATTGATTTACTAACTAACTAAATAATCACAGAAATGCATAAACAAACAAACAGTAGAAATGGTTACAAGGAAATGATAGGTGAGGTTCCCTAGTGGGCTAAGCAGATATGACGGCTTGGTGGACAAAGGGAAGTGAGTGTGGACTAAGAAGGGCGGGAAGGACAAAAAGGAGTCCCTACAAAAAAAAGGAGTCCCTATAATTATATTAATTGAAATGCTAATCTTTTGCACATGATTGTTATCAATATATATTTACGCTCAGTGTGTTGTCGTGGTCTCTGTTGGAATCGTCTGTCTTTCTATTGGAAAGTTCATCTGAGCGTCTCTCTCTCTGCTTCCCTGAAGTCTTTCGTGGTTAGAATGGACACTTCAGAGCACCATTCAGAAATATTCTCATAGAATAGATGTTTTCGGCGGTTGTCGGGGTTCGCATCCCATAGTACATAATTTCTATCTGCAGACTAGTAATTAGTATCTAAGATTTGCTCTTATTCTGTCGGGATCGATAGTCTCAGAGTTGAACCATTTCCCGCCGTGTAGCCAATGCTCCACGTGGTATGGTTAGGAATTCAACAACCATTACAACATTAGCTTAAACTGAGGTTTTTGTGGTCTCTACTCAAACCTTTGCCCCCTCAGCTGACCGAGGATTTCTTCAGGTGGGGGTTTTATTCGTAACAGTAGAAAAGGGCTCTTCCATGGGGCAAACGAATGTCTTAGTTACATTTTTAAAGGGAATACAATTATCTCACATTAACATCATTACATCATTTCACAAATAGTTTAATCTTTGCTCATCAAATCAAATCAAATGTATTTATATAGCCCTTCGTACATCAGCTGATATCTCAAAGTGCTGTACAGAAACCCAGCCTAAAACCCCAAACAGCAAGCAATGCAGGTGTAGAAGCATTTGATACAATAATTAGACACAAACCTCACAATGGAGGCACCTGTATAAATAAAGTTATGGTAATGTGGCTGTATTCTCTTTCATGAGGTCACGAGGTCACGGACCGGGTCGTAGCTGCCTTCTCCACCGACCGTTTACACATTCTCCAAAACATGGATATTGTTCAGTTCTCAAGTTCTGTGATGTAGAAGAAGTTCCTTAGTTCTACTGTGAAACTCTCTCTCTCTATTCTGCATGGCCCTGAAGAGAGTCTCCTCCATGAATTTACAAACTGAGATAACAGAACCTGTCTCTGCTGGTAAATTAGATACGTTGTAGTAACGTCGTTGTGTGGTAGACGGAATACTCTGTCTGTTATTTCCTAGCCCACGTTTGCAGCTGCTGTTGCTAACTCAACGGCTAGGAGTTATTACTTCTGTAGTGAATAAGAGTTCAAAGTTCATACCATTCGCAACCAAAGCTCATGCTGAGGTTGGCTTTGTTCTGTAGTTATTATCTGAACAATTCTGACATCAGATCGTCCTCCTAATGTACCAGGAACAGGAATTTACATTTTCGTCAAGGCTTTATATAGTGGAGGGAGAAGGGTGTGTTTTTCATAGTTTTATAACCCATGTCTCTTCACAGGGGCGGGCCACTGATTGAGCAGAGCCCTAACCTTATGAAAACCCAAATCTCTCATTTGGAAGCTAAAATTACATTTAATCTTTTCAACATTAATTTTATATTCAAACATTTAAATTGAACAACAATTCCATGTGAATTTGATAACTATACTGTGTAGACTTTCCACTGTAGAGTTTATGTCATCCTATCATTGATGAGAATGTCTCAGGTGACAACCGAACTGACATCATATTCATTAAGTACCACCACATATGTCCAACTGGTTGGATTACCAAAATATGGTACATTTCCCCCCAACTTCTGATGTTCCCAGAATCCCTATGTTAATTAACCAAGCGATTTTCAATAGTTCCATCAGTAGGGCAGAGAGAGGAAACAAGGGGGAGAGGTATTTATGACTGTCATAAACCTACCCCCAGGCCAGCGTCATGACACATATAATTGGTCAATTTGGATAGAAAGTGCTCTAAAGTTTCTAAAACTGTTAAAATAATGCATGTGATTATAACATAACTTATTTGGCAGGCAAAACCCAGAGGACAAACCATCCAGGAAAAAAACTATTTAAGTTCACTGTGTTTTCAATTGTTGTTTTTATTGGAAACTAGATTTTTGAGGCACCTGGTTGCAATTCCTAGGGCTTCCACTAGATGTCAACAGTCTTTAGAAATTGGTTGATGTTTTTCTTTTGAGTAATGAAGAAGTAGGGCTGTTCAGAATGAGTGTCAAGCCAAGTTATTCGTTATTTCTGACTTTCGTGTCGCACCTCCCTGGTTGAAAATAATTTGTTATGCAATTGTATGATGAGGCGCTGTCCTCAGATAATCGCATGGTTTGCTTTCGCCGTAAAGCCTTTTTGAAATCTGACGCGGTGGCTGGATTAACAAGAAATTAAGCTTTATTTAGGTGGATTACACTTGTGATTTTATAAAAGTTAAATATCTCTAATAATTTCATTTGAATTTCACGCTCTGCAATTTCACCGGATGTTGTCGAAACGTTCTGCTAGCGGAACGTCTAGCCGTAACAGGTAAACATGCTGGTACAAATGAGGTAAAACTGATTTAAGTTCCCCTGCATTAACGTCCCCGGCCACTAGGAGCGCCACCTCTGGGTGACTGTTTTCCTGTTTGCTCATGGCCTCATACAGCTCATTAAAAATAGCTTCAGACTAAACATGACTCACTCATCTCCAGGTTGGATGGTGTTTACAGATTACTGTTGTTTGTTTGCCAGAGCATGTGCTGAATATCTTGGAAATAAGAATCTTTGGTAGTAGGAATCCTTCCAGGTAGTTTTGTAAAAAATCAGGTTTAGATAAGTAGTTTTGAATTGAGGTGAAGGTTATGTTGTAGAGGGTAGTATCCTGTATATGTCCTGGTTAACATAGTGAA
>NC_048581.1:89300008-89325008 GCF_013265735.2 Oncorhynchus mykiss | reverse complement strand
ATGTATTATAGAATGTATCATAACATGTACCATAGAATGTATCATAGAATGTACCATAGAATGTATCATAGAATGTACCATAGAATGTACCATAGAATGTATTATAGAATGTATTATCGAATGTACCAGAGAATGTATCATAGAATGTATCATAGAATTTATCATAGAATGCATCATAGAATGTATTATAGAATGTATGATAGAATGTATGCAAGAATGTACGCAAAAATGTATCATAGAATGTATTATAGAATGTATCATAGAATGTATTATAGAATGTATCATAACATGTACCATAGAATGTATCATAGAATGTACCATAGAATGTATCATAGAATGTATTATAGAATGTATCATAACATGTACCATAGAATGTATCATAGAATGTATTATAGAATGTATCATAGAATGTACCATAGAATGTACTCGCGTCACATACTGTACTAAGTATCTATGACCTACTGTTGTCACGTTTACTCCCGCTCCCCCTCTCCGGCGCTCGACGTCGCCAAGTTGTCCCACCATTACGTACACCTGACACCATCGTTACGCGCTTCTTGAAGCCGAACTGCACGTGAGGAGGACGGGCACGCAGATGAGCTTCCCCGAGACGCTTTCTGACAGTTTGTACAGAAATTCTTGCAAACCCACAGTTTCATCAGCTGCCCGGTGGCTGGTCTCAGATGATCTCGTAGGTGAAAAGGCCGGATGTGGAGGTCTTGGGCTGGCGTGGTTACACGTGGTCTGCGGTTGTGAGTCTGGTTGGACGTACTGTCAAATTCGCTAAAATGACATTGGAGGCGGCTTATGGTAGAGGAATGAACATTAAATTCTCTGGCAACAGCTCTAGTGGACCTTCCTATAGTCAGCATGCCAAAGATCCCTTAGAACTTGAGACATCTGTGGCATTGTGTTGTTTGACAAAACTGCACAGTGTGGCCTTTTATTGTACCGAGTACAAGGTGCACCTGTGTAATGATCATTTATTGATGTGACACACCTGTCAGTTGGATGTATACAAATGTGTGCACAACATTTGAGAGAAATATGCTTTTTGTGTGTAGGGACATTTTTTGAGATATTTTATTTTAGAAACATGGGGACCAGCACTTTACATGCTGCGTTTATATTTTTGTTCAGTGTATATTATATATATATATATATATATATATATATATATATATATATATATATATATATATATATATATATAAAGACTCAAGAACACACACACACGTGCATACCTGCACGCACAATACACACACACACACACACACACACACACACACACACACACACACACACACACACACACACACACACACGTGCATACCTGCACGCACAATACACACACACACACACACACACACAATCCCCTTCAGCATCCCTGGATAGGTGAAGACAGTCCTAACAGGCTGTCTGATTGGTCTGTTTAGCACATTGACACCTCACCTATTCCTTTCCTCTTCCTTCCCTCTCCTCCTCATCACTCCTTCCTTCTCTCCCCCCACCTCCTTCTCTCCCCCCACCTCCCTCTCTCCTTCCCTGTCCTCCTCATCACTCCTTCCTTCTCTCCCCCCACCTCCCTCTCTCCTTCCCTCTCCTCCTCTTCACTCCTTCCTTCTCTCGCCCCACCTCCCTCTCTCCTTCCCTCTCCTCCTCATCACTCCTTCCTTCTCTCCCCCCACCTCCCTCTCTCCTTCCCTCTCCCCCTCATCACTCCTTCCTTCTCTCCCCGCACCTCCTTCTCTCCCCCACCTCCCTCTCTCCTTCCCTCTCCTCCTCATAACTACTTCCTTCTCTCCCCTCACCTCCCTCTCCCCACACCTCCCTCTCTCCTTCCCTCTCCTCCTCATCACTCCTTCCTTCTCTCCCCCACCTCCCTCTCTCCTTCCCTCTCCTCCTCCTTTCTCTCATTCCCTCTCCCTCTCTCCCCCACCTCCCTCTCTCCCCCGACCTCCCTCTCTCCTTCCCTCTCCTCCTCTTCACTCCTTCCTTCTCTCCCCCCACCCCCCACCTCCCTCTCCCCCCACCTCCCTCTCTCCTTCCCTCTCCCCCTCATCACTCATTCCTTCTCTCCCCCACCTCCCTCTATCCTTCCCTCTCCTCCTCATCACTCCTTCCTTCTCTCCCCCCACATCCCTCTCTCCTTCCCTCTCCTCCTCTTCACTCCTTCCTTCTCTCCCCCCACCCCCCACCTCCCTCTCCCCCCACCTCCCTCTCTCCTTCCCTCTCCCCCTCATCACTCCTTCCTTCTCTCCCCACACCTCCTTCTCTCCCCCACCTCCCTCTCTCCTTCCCTCTCCTCCTCTTCACTCCTTCCTTCTCTCCCCCACATCCCTCTCTCCTTCCAAGTCCTCCTCATCACTCCTTCCTTCTCTCCCCCCACCTCCCTCTTTCCTTCCATCTCCCCCTCATCACTCCTTCCTTCTCTCCCCGCACCTCCTTCTCTCCCCCACCTCCCTCTCTCCTTCCAAGTCCTCCTCATCACTCCTTCCTTCTCTCCCCCACCTCCCTCTCTCCTTCCCTCTCATCACTCCTTCCTTCTCTCCCCCACCTCCCTCTCTCCTTCCAAGTCCTCCTCATCACTCCTTCCATCACCCCCCCCCCCCCCTCCGCTGTTCACAAGCCTCTTAACCACCCATTGACCCCCCCTTCACCCTTCTCCTCCCCCGTCTACCTCCCACTCTCCTGTGGACAAGGTGCTGAGGTGAGAGCAGATTGAGGTGGTCACGTCAGTCTGATTCAGTAGAGGGGTTTACACAGGTACAAAATACAACAGGACAGAGGGGGCCCAAACCCCGAGGGCTTTTTCTTTCACACTGAACACTACTGTCTCCAGCATACATGTCCTCATACAACTATATATACAGTACAGTACAGTAAAATAACATAATGCCCTGCAAGGTAAATGGTCAAATTATGTTGTTCTGCTCCTGAACAAGAGAGTTAACCCACTGTTCCCCCGGTAGGCCGTCATTGTAAATAAGAATTTGTTCTTAAATGTCTTTCCTAATGTGATATACAGTAAGCTACAGAGCATCCTACTCACACATGTAAATACACCCAATGTATCTTTACCACAATCACGATCCAGATGTAGACATGATGTCACTTTCATTCCTAATGTTAATTAAACAATCATGTACTGTCCTGTACTGTATATATAGTTGTATAAGGACATCCCTCTGCACAAACAGCATACTGCATGCATGCTCTCCTCCCCAACACACTGGCATGCCCTCCTCCCCAACACACTGGCATGCTCTCCTCCCCAACACACTGGCATGCCCTCTTCCCCAACACACTGGCATGCCCTCCTCCCCAACACACTGGCATACCCTCCTCAACCAACACACTGGCATACCCTCCTCCCCAACACACTGGCATACCCTCCTCCCCAACACACTGGCATACCCTCCTCCCCAACACACTGGCATACCCTCCTCAACCAACACACTGGCATACCCTCCTCAACCAACACACTGGCATACCCTCCTCCCCAACACACTGGCATACCCTCCTCCCCAACACACTGGCATACCCTCCTCCCCAACACACTGGCATACCCTCCTCCCCAACACACTGGCATGCCCTCCTCCCCAACACACTGGCATACCCTCCTCCCCAACACACTGGCATGCCCTCCTCCCCAACACACTGGCATACCCTCCTCCCCAACACACTGGCATACCCTCCTCCCCAACACACTGGCATACCCTCCTCCCCAACACACTGGGATGCCCTCCTCCCCAACACACTGGCATGCCCTACTCCCCAACACACTGGCATGCCCTCCTCCCCAACACACTGGCATGCCCTCCTCCCCAACACACTGGCATGCACTCCCCAACACACTGGCATGCCCTTCTCGCCAAAATACAGTATGTTATCTCTCTGCACAAACAGCATACTGAATTACAGTACGTTATCTCTCTGCACAAACAGCATACTGAATTACAGTATGTTATCTCTCTGCACAAACAGCATACTGAATTACAGTACACTGTGAATGGCAGATGCTAGTAGAATATGATGCGGAAGTAGACAGAGGTGACACTCTGATGACACACAGAGACAGCCAAGAGGAAGGGACAAAGGTTTTCACACCTGTATGCTGTGTGTGTGTGTGTGTGTGTGTGTGTGTGTGTGTGTGTGCGTGTGTGTGTGTGTGTGTGTGTGTGTGTGTGTGTGTGTGTGCGTGCGTGAGTGTGCGTGAGTGTGTGTGTGTGTGTGTGCGTGCGTGCGTGAGCGTGTGAGTGCGTGTGTGAGTGTGCGTGTGTGTAGAGAGAGAGAGAGAGAGAGAGACAGGAGAGTGGATCAAGGTGCATCAAAAACATTTGTAGAGAGCACCAGGTGCCAGTCTCAGTTTAGGGCTAACACATCAACAGATGACTGAGGAAGACTAGATGGTTCTGCTGTCAGGAATGATTCCTGGTGACAAGAGGAACATTGTAGGGTTCTGAAGCTGCTGCTGTGCTCAGCTGACCCAACGATACAGAGGTCATCTATGGACGGTTTCAGATAACAGTTCCTCTTCATTTTTGGGGCAGGCACGCACACACACACACACACGCACACACACACACACACACACACGCACGCACGCACGCACGCACGCACGCAGGCACGCACACATACACACACACACACGCACGCACGCACGCACACACAGGCACGCAGGCACGCACGCACGCACACACACACAGGCACGCAGGCACGCACGCACGCACGCACACACACACACTCACACACAAAGAAGAAAGGATTGTTTAAACCCTTGGGTTAAAATAGTCATCTCAGATTCAGATACTCTTCCTCTCTCATAGCCCCTTGAATTGAATTGAGAGACAGAGACAGAGACAGAGACAGAGACAGAGACAGAGACAGAGACAGAGAGAGAGAGCCAAATGCAGTGCTATCTGGCCCTAAATCGACAGTACACTGTGGCTAAATATTTGACCATGGTTACTGATCAAAACCTTAGAAAAACCTTGACAAAGTACAGGCTTAGTGAGCACAGCCTTGCCATTGAGAAGGGAAAACCTGGCTCCCTGTAGAGGAAAGGCAACAGCAGAACCTGAGACAGAGCTGCATTTCCTGACAAAATGTCAAAAATATAAAACAATTAGAGAGTTTCATTTTCCCAAATTTGAAACCCTTATTCAAGGTCATCAAACCTAGTTTGTTAGCTTTAGTTACCTGCAGATTCATACTAGAGCTATGACAATGTTTGTATTGGCAGTAGTATGAGTCGGGATTATGTCGGTTCGTTGTTTAGCTAGATAACTAAATGTCTAAACAAAAGAGTCCTCTTCGCGAGATGATGACATGACCCATCAAGTCAGCCAGGTGTATCTGGGGGTGATTACGGCCATCTATAATAGTGACCCATCCAGCCAGGTGTATCTGGGGGTGATTACGGCTATCTATAATAGTGACCCATCCAGCCAGGTGTATCTGGGGGTGATTACGGCCATCTATAATAGTGACCCATCCAGCCAGGTGTATCTGGGGGGGATTACGGCCATCTATAATAGTGACCCATCCAGCCAGGTGTATCTGGGGGGATTACGGCCATCTATAATAGTGACCCATCCAGCCAGGTGTATCTGGGGGGGATTACGGCCATCTATAATAGTGACCCATCCAGCCAGGTGTATCTGGGGGGGATTACGGCCATCTATAATAGTGACCCATCCAGCCAGGTGTATCTGGGGGGGATTACGGCCATCTATACTAGTGACCCATCCAGCCAGGTGTATCTGGGGGGATTACGGCCATCTATAATAGTGACCCATCCAGCCAGGTGTATCTGGGGGTGATTACGGCCATCTATAATAGTGACCCATCCAGCCAGGTGTATCTGGGGGGGATTACGGCCATCTATAATAGTGACCCATCCAGCTAGATGTATCTGGGGGTGATTACGGCCATCTATAATAGTGACCCATCCAGCCAGGTGTATCTGGGGGTGATTACGGCCATCTATAATAGTGACCCATCCAGCCAGGTGTATCTGGGGGTGATTACGGCCATCTATAATAGTGACCCATCCAGCCAGGTGTATCTGGGGGGGATTACGGCCATCTATAATAGTGACCCATCCAGCCAGGTGTATCTGGGGGGATTACGGCCATCTATAATAGTGACCCATCCAGCCAGGTGTATCTGGGGGTGATTACGGCCATCTATAATAGTGACCCATCCAGCCAGGTGTATCTGGGGGTGATTACGGCCATCTATAATAGTGACCCATCCAGCCAGGTGTATCTGGGGGGGATTACGGCCATCTATAATAGTGACCCATCCAGCCAGGTGTATCTGGGGGGGATTACGGCCATCTATAATAGTGACCCATCCAGCCAGGTGTATCTGGGGGGGATTACGGCCATCTATAATAGTGACCCATCCAGCCAGGTGTATCTGGGGGTGATTACGGCCATCTATAATAGTGACCCATCCAGCCAGGTGTATCTGGGGGGATTACGGCCATCTATAATAGTGACCCATCCAGCCAGGTGTATCTGGGGGGGATTACGGCCATCTATAATAGTGACCCATCCAGCCAGGTGTATCTGGGGGGGATTACGGCCATCTATAATAGTGACCCATCCAGCTAGATGTGGCTGGGGGGTTGTTATAGCATGTCTTTCACATGACCCATCAATTTAAACAAGTGTGTCTGGGTTAGAATCATCTCATATTTATTAAATAATTATACAATATTTTAATCTGGAAATGTTTTGTTTTTGATATGGCTACTATACAAGTAACACTTTCAGTGTACCATTTACATCTTCTGTATCCTGTGACAAATAAACATAGAATGTATTTTATACTGCCTGTTCACCCCGCTATCATCCAGAAGGCGAGGTCAGTACAGGTGCATCAAAGCTGGGACCGAGAGACTGAAAAACAGCTTCTATCTCAAGGCCATCAGACTGTTAAACAGCCACCACTAACACTGAGTGGCTGCTGCCAACACACTGACACTGACTCAACTCCAGCCACTTTAATAATGGGAACTGATGGGAAATGATGTAAATATATCACTAGCCACTTTAAACAATGCTACCTTATATAATGTTACTTACCCTACATTATTCATCTCATATGCACTACTTCTACACAATGTAAAATAAAACCCAATTGCAAATGTTGCTACATAAGACCGAATTAGACATTCTCCCATCGTTGGAGAAAAAGACCAGCCGATGATGACACTATGGAAAACAAATTAACAGCAATAGCGTTAGGGGAGAGTGGGGTATGTTGAGCCAAACGGGGTAAGTCGAGTCACTCTTGTTTCTAGGAAACCAAACAAAAAATGTATAATTTAAACAAATATTTAGGAAGAGGTCATCATTTCATGGAGTCTGTGAAGGAAGAAACCACATGGAAAAGGTGGTAAGCAAGTTAGATCCCCCAAAACCTTGTTTTCCACTCGTCAAAACGGTGACCCTGTTTATAGAACTGACCCTGGATATAGAACTGACCCTGGATATAGAACTGACCCTGGATATAGAACTGACCCTGTTTATAGAACTGACCCTGGATATAGAACTGAACCTGGATATAGAACTGACCCTGGATATAGAACTGACCCTGGATATAGAACTGACCCTGTTTATAGAACTGACCCTGGATATAGAACTGAACCTGGATATAGAACTGACCCTGTTTATAGAACTGACCCTGTTTATAGAACTGAACCTGGATATAGAACTGACCCTGGATATAGAACTGACCCTGTTTATAGAACTGACCCTGTTTATAGAACTGAACCTGGATATAGAACTGACCCTGGATATAGAACTGCCCCTGTTTATAGAACTGACCCTGTTTATAGAACTGAACCTGGATATAGAACTGACCCTGGATGTAGAACTGACCCTGGATATAGAACTGACCCTGTTTATAGAACTGACCCTGTTTATAGAACTGAACCTGGATATAGAACTGACCCTGGATATAGAACTGACCCTGTTTATAGAACTGACCCTGGATATAGAACTGACCCTGGATATAGAACTGACCCTGGATATAGAACTGACCCTATTCATTGTGGGTTTTCGTGTGTTAAAAAAAAATATATAAACTATTTTGATAGTGAATCCTGCACGGTTGAGAAGGGCTTGTTCACAACAAAACTACAACTTGAACATCCGGAGCGACACGTCACACACTTTACTTGGTTATCTCAAGTTGACACAACATTTTTTTGTGCGTAAAAGCGGCACTCAGATCACAGATGTACGCACCACGTAGAGTTGCTTCCACGACAGGGCCCATTCCTGCAGAGTGGACGTCACCTCCGTCACAATGGGGTCTTCCTGTGACACCGCTGTCTCATACTGCCTGTAGAATACAAAACAATAACTTAAGTAAAGCTCTGTGAAACTAGTTGGTGAGGTTGCTTGTGTCTGTCTGTGTCTTGTGTATCTAGACACAGGAACCCCGCACACACACACACAACCACATAGACATACGCTCGCACGCACGCACACACACACACCAAGATGATTCACCACACAGCATCAAAATGGGGAGTGTGTGTGTGTGTGTGTGTGCACATGTTTAGATACCTGACATGCTGTCAACGTGTTTCTAGCTACACCCAACAGACTATTATTATCTAAGACTTCCTCCTAAATCATTCAGAAGTCAGACGTTTTAAAATCGCTTTGTCAAAAACTCAAACAAACTGCCATTTTACAGCTCTCACAACACTAACATCCCACAGCCTAACCCCCTCCCATCTCCTCTCTCTCTCTCTCTCTGTCCCCCAGCATAACCACCCTACCATCTCCTCTCTCTCTCTCACTCTCTCTCTCTCTCTCTCTCTCTCTCTGTCCCCCAGCGTAACCACACTACCATCTCCTCTCTCTTTGTCAGGGGTGCGTACTGGTGGCAGAGAAGTCAGATGCAAAAACTGTTTCCAACGGCTCAGTTTAATAATAAAAACCACCGGAAAACAGAACAATCAATAAATGGGTTCAAAACCCGACGAACACCAGACATGCACACAAGCATGTGCACAAGCACTTACAAATAAACAATACCGGACAAGGACATGGGGGGAGCAGAGGGTTAAATACACAACATGTAATTGATGGGATTGAAACCAGGTGTGTGGAAAGACAAGACAAAACAAATGGAAAATGAAAGGTGGATCGACGATGGCTAGAAGACCGGTGACGTCGACCGCCGAACGTCGCCAGAACAAGGAGAGGGACAAGGAGAGGGACCGACTTCAGAGGAAGAGTTTGGAGTGTGACTGTTTGAGGTTGTGGACAGGTGTCTTTTGTACTGATAACAAGTTCAAACAGGTGCCATTAATACAGGTAACGAGTGGAGGACAGAGGAGCCTCTTAAAGAAGAAGTTACAGGTCTGTGAGAGACAGAAATATTGCTTGTTTTTAGGTGACCAAATACTTATTTTCCATCATAATTTGCAAATAAATTCATTAAAAATCCTACAATGTGATTTACTGGATTTTTTTTCTCATTTTGTCTGTCATAGTTGAAGTGTACCTATGATGAAAATTACAGGCCTCTCTCATCTTTTTAACTGGGAGAACTTGCACAATTGGTGGCTGACTTAAAAAGTTTTTGCCCCACTGTATACTGTGTTGTAATGATATGCAGTACAAAAGGGAAAATAATAAGCATAAATATGGGTTGTATTTACATTGGTGTGTGTTCTTCACTGGTTGCCCTTTTCTTGTGGCAACAGGTCACAAATCTTTCTGCTGTGATGGCACACTGGTTTTTCACCAAGTAGATATGGGAGTTTATCAAAATCGGGTTTGTTTTCAAATTCTTTGAGGATCTGTGTAATCTGAGGGAAATATGTGTCTCTAATATGGTCATACATTGGGCAGGAGGTCAGGAAGTGCAGCTCAGTTTTCAACTCATTTTGTGGGCATGAGTACACATATCCTGTCTTCTCTTGAGAGCCAGGTCTGCCTAAGGCGGACTTTCTCAATAGCAAGGCAATGCTCACTGAGGTTATACATAGTCAAAGCTTTCCTTAAGTGTGGGTCAGTCACAGTGGTCAGGTATTCTGCCGCTGTCTACTCTCTGTTTAGGGCCAAATAGCATTCTAGTTTGCTCAATTTTTTTATTAATTCTATCCAATGTGTCAAGTAATTATCTTTTTTTGTTTTCTCATGATTTGGTTGGGTCTAATTGTGTTCCTGTCCTGGGGCTCTGTGGGGTGTGTTTGTGTTTGAGAACAGAGTCCCAGGACCAGCTTGCTCTTCTCCAGGTTCATCTCTCTGTAGGTGATGGCTTTGTTATGGAAGGTTTGGGAATTGCTTCCTTTTAGGTGGTTGTAGAATTTAATGTCTCTTTTCTGGAATTTGATAATTAGCGGGTATCGGCCTAAGTCTGCTCTGCATGCATTATTTGGAGCTCTACGTTGTACACAGAGGATATGTTTGCAGAATTCTGCATGCAGTCTCAATATGGTGTTTGTCCCAGTTCGTGAATTTTTGGTTGGTGAGCGGACCCCAGACCTCACAACCATAAAGGACAATGGGTTCTATAACTGATTCAAGTATTTTTAGCCAGATCCTAATTGGTATGTTGCATTTTATGTTCCTTTTGATGGCATAGAATTCCCTTCTTGCCTTGTCTCTCAGATCGTTCACAGCTTTGTGGAAGTTACCTCTGGTGCTGATGTTTAGGCCAAGGTATGTATAGTTTTTTGTGTGCTCTAGGGCAACGGTGTCTAGATGGAATTTGTATTTGTGGTCCTGGCGACTGGACATTTATTGGAACACCATTATTTTGGTCTTACTGAGATTTACTGTCAGTGCCCAGGTCTGACAGAATCTGTGCAGAATATCTAGGTGCTGCTGTAGGCCCCCCTTGGTTGGGGACAGAAGCACCAGACAATCAGCATACAGTAGACATTTGACTTCAGATTCTAGTAGGGTGAGGCCGGGTGCTGCAGACTGTTCTAGTGCCCTCGCCAATTAGTTTAAATATATGTTGAAGAGGGTGGGGCTTAAGCTGCATCCCTGTCTCACCCCACGGCCCTGTGGGAAAAAAATGTGTGTTTTTTGCCTATTTTAACCCCACACCTGTTGTTTGTGTACATGGATTTTATAATGTTGTATGTTTTTCCCCCAACACCACTTTCCATCAATTTGTATAGCAGAACCTCATCACAAATTGAGTCAAAGGCTTTTTTGAAATTAACAAAGCATGAGAAGACTTTGCCGTTGTTTTGGTTTGTTTGGTTGTCAATTAGGGTGTGCAGGGTGAATATGTGGTCTGTCGTACAATAATTTGATAAAAAGCCAATTTGACATTTGCTCAGTACATTGTTTTCACTGAGGAAATGTACAAGTCTGCTGTTAATGATAATGCAGAGGATTTTCCCAAGGTTGCTGTTTGCGCATATTCCACGGTAGTTATTGGGGTCAAATTTGTCTCCACCTTTGTGGATGGTGGTGATTAGTCCTTGGTTCCAAATATTGGGGAAGATGCCAGAGCTAAGAATGATGTTAAAGAGTTTTAGTATAGCCACTTTGAATGTCTGTATATTTGATCATTTCATTGAGGATACCATCAACACCACAGGCCTTTTTGGGTTGGAGAGTTTGTATTTTGTCCTGTAGTTCATTCAATGTAATTGGAGAATCCAGTGGGTTCTGGTTGTCTTTAATAGTTGATTCTACGATTTGTATTTGATCATGTATATGTTTTTGCTGTTTGTTCTTTGTTATAGAGCCAAAAAGATTGGAGAAGTGGTTTACCCATACATCTCCATTTTGGATAGATAATTATTTGTGTTGTTGTTTGTTTAGTGTTTTCCAATTTTCACAGAATTTGTTAGCCTATGGATTCTTCAATTACATTGAGCTGATGTCAGACTTGCTGTTTCTTATTTTTCCGTAGTGTATTTCTGTATTGTTTTAGTGATTCACCATAGTGAAGGAGTAGACTCAGGTTTTCTGGGTCTCTATATTTTTGGTTGGACAGGTTTCTCCATTTCTTTCTTAGATTTTTGCATTCTTCATCAAACCATTTGTCATTATTGTTCATTTTCTTCGGTTTTCGATTGGTCACGCCCTGACCATAGAGAGACCTTGGTGCAGTAGGTCATGTTGGTGTTTTGTATGGTTCCCAATTAGAGGCAGCTGGTAATCATTGCCTCTAATTGGGGATCATATTTAGGTAAGCATTTTTCCCACTTGTGTTTGTGGGATATAGTTTTGTGTTTGTGCTACTTTCACGTTTCATTGTTGGTTTATTGTTTTTGTTTGAAGTTTCACCGCAATAAAGATGTGGAACTCAACACACGCTGCGCCTTGGTCCGTCTCTCCTCACGATCGTAACACTATTTGAGATTTTTAGATTTGATAGGGAAGCTGAGAGGTTAGATATACTGTTTATGTTTTCTACTGCCAGGTTTACACCTTGACTATTACAGTGGAACATTTTGTCCAGGAAGTTGTCTTAAAGGGATTTAATTTGTTGTTGCCTAATTGGTTTCTGGTAGGTTTCCACACTACTTTCCTCCCATCTGTAGCATTTCTTAATGTTACTCAGTACCTTTGGCTTCGATGCCTCATGATTGAGTATTGCTCTGTTCAAGTAGACTGTGATTTTGCTGTGATCTGATAGGGGTGTCAGTGGGCTGACTGTGAATGCTCTGAGAGACTCTGGGTTGAGGTCGGTGATAAAGTAGTCTATAGTACTACTGCCAAGAGATGAGCTATAGGTGTACCTACCATAAGAGTCCCCTCGAAGCTTACCATTGACTATGTACTGTACATACCCAGCTTGCGACAGAGCTTCAGGAGTTGTGACCCGTTTTTGTTGGTTATGTTGTCATAGTTGTGCCTAGGGGGGCATATGGGGAAGGGAATGCTGTCACCTCCAGGTAGGTGTTTGTCCCCCTTTGTGCTGAGGGTGTCAGGTTCTTGTCCAGCTCTGGTATTTAGGTCGCCGCAGACTAGTACATGTCCCTGGGCCTGGAAATTATTGATTTCCCCCTCCAGAATGGAGAAGCTGTCTTCATTAAAGTATGGGGATTCTAGTGGGGGGATATAGGTAGCACACAGGAGGACATTCTTTCTCTGTTGAGATAATTTCCTTTTGAATTTCTAGCCAAATGTAAAATGTTCCTGTTTTGATTAATTTAATGGAGTGAGTTAGGTCAGCTCTATGTCAAAATAGCATACCCCCTGAGTCCCTTCCCTGTTTCACACCTGGTAGTTTGGTGGATGGGACTACCAGCTCTCTGTAACCTAGAGGGCAACCAGTGGGTCCATCTCCACCATACCAGGTTTCTTCAAGGATGACAATGTCTGTATTTCCAATATATTTGATGAAGTCTAGATTCCTGCTCTTTAGGCCAAAGGCAGGTGACCTCAGGCCTTGGATATTCCTGGATGAATATCTGAGGTTTGGCCTCAGGCCAGTAAGTGTGAGCAGAGCCTGCTGAGCATCTGGTACATGCCATTTTTAAAAAAAAATTTTTTTACCTATATTTAACAAGGCATGTCAGTTAAGAACAATGACGGCCTCGGAACAGTGAGTTAACTGCCTTGTTCAGGGGCAGAACGACAGATTTGTACCTTGTCAGCTCGGGGATTCAATCTTGCAACTTTGGGTTACTAGTCCAACGTTCTAACCACTAGGCTACACTGCCGCCCCACTAGCCATTGGCTTGGGCTAGTGTAAGAGTGGGGATTTGGCCTGTTTGCCTGCTCACGGCCTGGGTGTATGTGTGACTACCATGTTGAGGCCCTCTTTGTGGGGGTGGGGGGCATGGGGTGGGCAGGAGGGGCATAGGTCTGATCTGAGGGTGCCTAAATGGGGTGTGGGCATGGTTGTCTTGGGGGGGTGTTTATTGGTTGGGGTGGGGGTCTGGATGTGGCTGGTGGTGTTGGGGTCTGGATGTAGGTCCTCTTGGCATGGGTCCTCTATGTGTAGGTTCGGGGGGGGGGGATCCCGCAGGTCTGGCCGAGCGTCTCGCTGGTCTGGGCGTGGAGTCTATTGATCTGTTGCTCCCGTGTGAAGTGTTAGGGCTGCGTGTGAGAGTGATGTCCTTCAGGGTTCGGGTGAAGATGGGCACTGCTTCCTTGTAGAGGTGGAACTGGTCATAAAGGCTGTTCAAGTCCAGGGTGGAGTGGTGGGCCAAGTAAACATTTGGTTTTGAGGCACAGTCACGGGAAATACTTGCGTTTACCTGCTGTATTGTGGCAGGGTGGAAGTCTTTTCGTGGTAGCAGGGTGGAGATAACCACCTGTGCGTTGGGGAAAGTTATAGAAGATTTTCCAATCACTCCCTTCAAGGCTATGGCCACCCTTTCCTGCTGTGCTCTCAGGTAATTTGTGCCTGTGTGTATTATTATGTGGCTGGGTGAACCTAGTTGGTCTTCAGACAGAAGGTCTAGGGCACGCTGGGTGTTTGGACACCAGAGTTTATTTTATTTTCTTGTATATATTTCCCATTTGAGTCCATAAGGAGAACAATCTGTGTCTTGTGTATGTCCTCAGTGTGTGTGGGGGGTTGTCAGGAGGGCTATCAGGGTGGCTGACAGGGGGGATTGGAATCCCCTGGGCTTGGGGTTCTTCATTTGTCTGTTCTGCTGTGATGTCAACGCTATGGTCTTTTGTGGGCTGTTCTGCTGGCTCCTCTGCGGGGGTGGCCATCTCTCTAGGGGGTTGTTCTCTGTCAAACGCTATCCCCCTCACCCTCTACTGCAGCAGTCTGATCCTCTCCTCTAGTGCTCTGTTCATCTCCTGCTCCTGTTCTTTCTCCTGTTGAAGATGTTTCACAACAGTCCAGAGTACAGACATGTCTCTCTCCTCTCCACCTCCAGCACTCTGGGTCTGGTTAAGGGGGTGTTGTTGTGCTGGACTGTTGTCTGGGTCGGTGCTGACTGGAGTGTAATCACCTGCTGTTCCAGCTCCACCTGCCTTACCTCCAGCTGGGTGAATGTATCCTTCATTTCAATGAGGGAGTAGTACTCTGTGCTGGGAGGTTGACTTTCCGCTTGGGGTGGCTCGTCTGTGGGTTTATATAATGAAGAGGTCTGGTTTGACCCGCTCGGGGTGGGGTGTATCTTTCTCAAGGGAGAGCTTCTCCTGCTGGGCTAATTCTTTGATTAGGTGAAAGTTCAGCTGAAACTGTTGGGGGTTGCCCTGTACCATTACTGTTCCAGGGGGGTGGCAGGTAGTCTAGTGGTTAGAGCGTTGGTCCAGCAACCAAAAGATTGCTAGGTCAAGTTCCCGAGCTGACAAGGTAAAAATCTGTCGTTCTGCCCCTGAACAAGGCAGTTAACCCACTGTTCCTAGGCCGTCATTGAAAATAAGAATTTGTTCTTAACTGACTTGCCTAGTTAAATAAAGGTAAAATTACTGTTGCAGACTTATAGCGATTTATTTTAGCTGACTCAGAGTCCTCGTTGTCTAGTATCCTGAGTTAACAGAGGGGTAGTATGCTAATATAGCCCTGTGCCATGCCAGGGGATGGTCTGGTTAATATAGCACTGTGCCAGGGGATGGTCTGTGTTAATATAGCACTGTGCCAGGGGATGGTCTGGTTAATATAGCACTGTGCCATGCCAGGGGATGGTCTGTGTTAATGTAGCACTGTGCCAGGGGATGGTCTGTGTTAATATAGCACTGTGCCAGGGGATGGTCTGGTTAATATAGCACTGTGCCATGCCAGGGGATGGTCTGTGTTAATATAGCACTGTGCCAGGTGATGGTCTGGTTAATATAGCACTGTGCCATGCCAGGGGCTGGTCTGTTTTAATATAGCACTGTGCCAGGGGATGGTCTGGTTAATATAGCACTGTGCCAGGGGATGGTCTGGTTAATATAGCACTGTGCCAGGGGATGGTCTGGTTAATATAGCACTGTGTCATGCCAGGGGATGGTCTGGTTAATATAGCACTGTGCCAGGGGATGGTCTGGTTAATATATCACTGTGCCATGCCAGGGGATGGTCTGGTTAATATAGCACTGTGCCAGGGGATGGTCTGGTTAATATATCACTGTGCCAGGGGATGGTCTGGTTAATATAGCACTGTGCCAGGGGATGGTCTGGTTAATATAGCACTGTACCAGGGGATGGTCTGGTTAATATAGCACTGTACCAGGGGATGGTCTGGTTAATATAACACTGTGTCAGGGGTTGGTGTGTGTTAATATAGCACTGTGCCATGCCAGGGGATGGTCTGGTTAATATAGCACTGTGCCATGCCAGGGGATGGTCTGGTTAATATAGCACTGTGCCAGGGGATGGTCTGTGTTAATATAGCACTGTGCCAGGGGATGGTCTGTGTTAATATAGCACTGTGCCAGGGGATGGTCTGGTTAATATAACACTGTGTCAGGGGTTGGTCTGTGTTAATATAGCACTGTGTCATGCCAGGAGATGGTCTGGTTAATATAGCACTGTGCCATGCCAGGGGATGGTCTGGTTAATATAACAATGTGTCAGGGGATGGTCTGGTTAATATAGCACTGTGCCAGGGGATGGTCTGTGTTAATATAGCACTGTACCAGGGGATGGTCTGGTTAATATAGCACTGTACCAGGGGATGGTCTGGTTAATATAGCACTGTGCCAGGGGATGGTCTGGTTAATATAGCACTGTACCAGGGGATGGTCTGGTTAATATAGCACTGTACCAGGGGATGGTCTGGTTAATATAGCACTGTGCCAGGGGATGGTCTGGTTAATATAGCACTGTGCCAGGGGATGGTCTGGTTAATATAGCACTGTGCCATGCCAGGGATGGTCTGGTTAATATAGCACTGTACCAGGGGATGGTCTGTGTTAATATAGCCCTGTGCCATGCCAGGGGATGGTCTGTGTTAATATAGCAGTGTCATGCCAGGGGATGGTCTGTGTTAATATAGCACTGTGCCATGCCAGGGGATGGTCTGGTTAATATAGCACTGTACCAGGGGATGGTCTGTGTTAATATAGCACTGTGCCAGGGGATGGTCTGTGTTAAATATAGCACTGTGTCATGCCAGGGGATGGTCTGTGTTAATATAGCACTGTGCCAGGGGTTGGTCTGTGTTAATATAGCACTGTGTCATGCCAGGAGATGGTCTGGTTAATATATCACTGTGCCATGCCAGGGGATGGTCTGGTTAATATAGCACTGTGCCAGGGGATGGTCTGGTTAATATAGCACTGTGCCAGGGGATGGTCTGGTTAATATAGCACTGTGCCATGCCAGGGATGGTCTGGTTAATATAGCACTGTACCAGGGGATGGTCTGTGTTAATATAGCCCTGTGCCATGCCAGGGGATGGTCTGTGTTAATATAGCAGTGTCATGCCAGGGGATGGTCTGTGTTAATATAGCACTGTGCCATGCCAGGGGATGGTCTGGTTAATATAGCACTGTACCAGGGGATGGTCTGTGTTAATATAGCACTGTGCCAGGGGATGGTCTGTGTTAAATATAGCACTGTGTCATGCCAGGGGATGGTCTGTGTTAATATAGCACTGTGCCAGGGGTTGGTCTGTGTTAATATAGCACTGTGTCATGCCAGGAGATGGTCTGGTTAATATATCACTGTGCCATGCCAGGGGATGGTCTGGTTAATATAGCACTGTGCCAGGGGATGGTCTGGTTAATATAGCACTGTGCCAGGGGATGGTCTGGTTAATATAGCACTGTGCCATGCCAGGGATGGTCTGGTTAATATAGCACTGTACCAGGGGATGGTCTGTGTTAATATAGCCCTGTGCCATGCCAGGGGATGGTCTGTGTTAATATAGCAGTGTCATGCCAGGGGATGGTCTGTGTTAATATAGCACTGTGCCATGCCAGGGGATGGTCTGGTTAATATAGCACTGTACCAGGGGATGGTCTGTGTTAATATAGCACTGTGCCAGGGGATGGTCTGTGTTAAATATAGCACTGTGTCATGCCAGGGGATGGTCTGTGTTAATATAGCACTGTGCCAGGGGTTGGTCTGTGTTAATATAGCACTGTGTCATGCCAGGAGATGGTCTGGTTAATATATCACTGTGCCATGCCAGGGGATGGTCTGGTTAATATAGCACTGTGCCAGGGGATGGTCTGGTTAATATAGCACTGTGCCAGGGGATGGTCTGGTTAATATAGCACTGTGCCAGGGGATGGTCTGTGTTAAATATAGCACTGTGTCATGCCAGGGGATGGTCTGATTAATATAGCACTGTGTCATGCCAGGGGATGGTCTGGTTAATATATCACTGTGTCATGCCAGGGGATGGTCTGGTTAATATAGCACTGTGCCAGGGGATGGTCTGGTTAATATATCACTGTGTCATGCCAGGGGATGGTCTGGTTAATATAGCACTGTACCAGGGGATGGTCTGTGTGGAAGATTAAGTTGCTGATGTTCTCGCTTTTAGAACTGTCAACAGAAAGTGTCTCTTGATTTTCCATAAGGAGCTCCATTTTGTGATCTTTTCTTGCCTTATCATTATTTACATGCAATACAGAGGGTATTGTGTTTTAATTACCTCTGAACAGCGGGAGGCAGCTTGTAAGGCCTCTCCATTTGGTTGGGGTAGACTGTGTGACTCTCCTGCCATTGTTGGGCTAAAGGGCTTTGACACCTCTCACTTGACACGTCAGTGCTAATTGAATTTGTATCAAGCTTGGTAGAATTAATTTAGCATTCAGTCCTTATGAAGTATTTTTTCTTCTTGGCTTTTGGAAATTAAATATAGTTTCAGACTAAACATTACTCACTCAGTTCCAGGTTGGATGGTTTTTTCAGTGTTTTCAGGTTTCTGAGAATTTAGCGTTGTAATAATAATCTCCCTCCTCCCCCCCCCTTCCCTCCCCCCTCCCCCTCCTTCTCTCCCCCTTACCTTCTTCTCTCCCTCATTCCCTCTCCCTCCTTCTCACCCCCTCACCCACCTTCTCTCCCCCACCCTCCTTCTCTCCCCCCTCTCCCTCATTCCCTCTCCCTCCTTCGCACACCCCTCTCCCTCCTTCTCTCCCCCTCTCCCTCCTTCTCTCCCCCTCTCCCTCCTTCTCTCCCCCTCTCCCTCCTTCTCTCCCCCCTCTCCCTCCTTCTCTCCCCCTTCCCTCCTTCCCTCTCCACTCCCTCCTCTCTCCCCTCGCCCTCATTCCCTCTCCCTCCTCTCTCCTCTCTCCTCTCGCCATCCTCCTCTCTCCCCTCTCCATCCTCCTCTCGCCCCCCTCACTACTTCTCTCTGCCCGGTCCCTTCTTCTCCCCATTCCCCTCCCTCCTCTATCCCCTCTCCCTCCTCTCTCCCCTCTCCCTCATTCCCTCTCCCTCCTCTCCCCTCTCCATCCTTCTCTCGCCTCCCTCCCTACTTCTCTCTGCCCTGTCCCTTCTTCTCCCCATTCCCCTCCCTCCTCTCTCCTCTCTCCCCTCTCCCCTCTCCCTCATTCCCTCTCCATCCTTCTCTCGCCCCCCTCCCTACTTCTCTCTGCCCTGTCCCTTCTTCTCCCCATTCCCCTCCCTCCTCCCTCCTCTCTCCTCTCTCCCCTCTCCCTCATTCCCTCTCCATCCTTCTCCCGCCCCCCTCCCTACTTCTCTCTGCCCTGTCCCTTCTTCTCCCCATTCCCCTCCCTCCATCTGTATTTCTGACCCCCCCCCCCCCCCCCCCCTCTGCCTCCCTTCACTCCCTACCTCACCAACTCCGCTCTCACAATCCCTATAACTGATTAGCATCTCCCAACCCTAAAATGTAACACACAATGAGATGAACATGCTGTCTCAGTAGAGGGGCCTCCGCTCCAGGCCCCCTGACTCCACAGCCACTAGAAAAACATACTGTCATGAATGTTCTGTGAGGATCACAATGGGTCAGATCAGCTTGGCAATGGCTGACAGTAACCAGGCCCACTCAGACAGTAACCAGGCCCACTCAAACACTAACCAGGCCCACTCAGACAGTAACCAGGCCCACTCAGACAGTAACCAGGCCCACTCAGACAGTAACCAGGCCCACTCAGACAGTAACCAGGCCCACCCAGAGAGTAACCAGGCCCTCTCAGAGGGTTGGGGGGGTGCTGCTGGATGGACAGCTCACACCCTGTTGTAAATTACAGGAGAAGGGGACTATTTATTCCCCTACAGTATGAACAAAAGGAGATCAGAACATTGCCAGGTTGCAGCTGTGCGTGTAAAGTGAATAATGAATAATCAATAATCAACACGAGGTGTAGGTGAAAAGCTAATCTCCCAGACAATCACTAATACAGCTGATTAGCTGTCTTAAGTCAGATATTGAGAAAAGTGAATCTAAGAGGGACCATCATACTACTCTTTTCAAATCACCGTAGTATGCTACTCTCATGACCCCAATGGCAACCGTCGACGCAGCTGGCTAGCCTATCTTCCAGAGGGAACAACAATAGACGACGGGAAAGGGGAGACCCCTTTCAGACAATCAGAGCTATTCAGCTTGCAACCTTCCTAAGGAGGGCTGGTTCAGTGAACAAAGGCATTCACACGTAAATACATTCATGATTTCTTATTCCGAACGGGCGCTGGTTCGTGTGTAAACTATATGATTACTGTGAGAATAGTTCTGAAATGTATCGATGATATGTGTCTTTTCCTCTCTCTCTCTCTCTTTCTCTCTGGCCTGTATTGGCCTGTTGGAGACTGTCACGTATTCCTCCGAAGGTGGCTCCTCTCCCTGTTCGGGCGGCGCTCGGCGGTCGTCGTCGCCGGTCTACTAGCTGCTACTGAAGGTGGCTCCTCTCCCTGTTCGGGCAGTGCTCGGCGGTCGTCGTCGCCGGTCTACTAGCTGCTACTGAAGGTGGCTCCTCTCCCTGTTCGGGCGGTGCTCGGCGGTCGTCGTCGCCGGTCTACTAGCTGCTACTGAAGGTGGCTCCTCTCCCTGTTCGGGCGGTGCTCGGCGGTCGTCGTCGTCGGTCTACTAGCTGCTACTGAAGGTGGCTCCGCTCCCTGTTCGGGCGGTGCTCGGCGGTCGTCGTCGCCGGTCTACTAGCTGCTACTGAAGGTGGCTCCGCTCCCTGTTCGGGCGGTGCTCGGCGGTCGTCGTCGCCGCTCTACTAGCTGCTACTGAAGGTGGCTCCTCTCCCTGTTCGGGCGGTGCTCGGCGGTCGTCGTCGCCGCTCTACTAGCTGCTACTGAAGGTGGCTCCTCTCCCTGTTTGGGCGGTGCTCGGCGGTCGTCGTCGCCGCTCTACTAGCTGCTACTGAAGGTGGCTCCTCTCCCTGTTTGGGCGGTGCTCGGCGGTCGTCGTCGCCGCTCTACTAGCTGCCACCGATCCTTTTTCCTTTTCTTTTGGTTATGTCTGGTTTGTGTTTCATCTAGTTTCATTTTGGTTAATTATGGGGGTGGTATTTAATCTCGACATTTCCTTTGGGTTTTTGTGCGGAATTGTTTTCGTTTGACTGTCAATTAGTTTTTGGTTGCGTTTTCTTTAAGTTCATGTTTAACAGGTGGGTTTTCCCTGGACTGTATCTGAGTGGGGTTTTGTGGCTACTTTGTAGTCCGGTGTCTTGTTATTTTGAACTTGTTTAATAAAACGCCCTTTTCCTTCGGAACTTGTTTAATAAAACGCCCTTTTCCTTTGGAACGTGTTTAATAAAACGGCCTTTTCCTTCGGGACTTGTGTAATAAAACGGCCTTTTCCTTCGGGACTTGTGTAATAAAACGGCCTTTTCCTTCGGGACTTGTGTAATAAAACACCCTTTTCCTTCGGGACTTGTGTAATAAAACGCCCTTTTCCTTCTGAACGTGTTTAATAAAACACCCTTTTCCTTCTGAACGTGTTTAATAAAACGCCCCTTTTCCTTCGGAACTTGTATAATAAAACGCCCTTTTCCTTCGGAACTTGTATAATAAAACGCCCTTTTCCTTCGGAACTTGTATAATAAAACGCCCTTTTCCTTCGGAACTTGTATAATAAAACGCCCCTTTTCCTTCGGAACTTGTATAATAAAACGCCCTTTTCCTTCGGAACTTGTATAATAAAACGCCCTTTTCCTTCGGAACTTGTATAATAAAACGCCCTTTTCCTTTGGAACGTGTTTAATAAAACGCCCCTTTTCCTTCTGAACTTTTTTAATAAAACGCCCCTTTTCCTTCGGGACTTGTTTAATAAAACGCCCCTTTTCCTTCGGGACTTGTTTAATAAAACGCCCCTTTTCCTTCGGAACTTGTTTAATAAAACGCCCCTTTTCCTTCGGGACTTGTTTCTCCTGCGCCTGACTCCACATCTCCTTGGGGAGATCTGACAGAAGCTTCAATTCCCTACTATATCACACAGTTCTGGCTTGATCTAATTTATCTCTAGAGAAACTGCGCATTGTGTGCACACAGAAAAAACTCATTCAAATAATTGAACCGTGGTCGGTACATTGGTTGTTTAAAAAAAACGGGGCAAAAATGTACATAATTGAAGGTTAAACTGCTCATGTCTCTTTAACCACCATCCAAGTAAAACCAAATCTGGGTTCAGTTAGTATTTGTTTTCTTTCAAACACTTTAGCGATTCTTGCAAGAGCAAGTGTGGCCCGGCGAAACTAAATAGTCCCCCCCAAAAATGCCACCCCCACCCCCACCTATCTGACACCACAAACAGACTCAATAAAGTGCAGATCATTTTTTGAACTGAAAACAGATAGTATTTCAAACTGGATCTCCATAGAAGAGCTGTGGGTCATACTGAACCCATTGCATCACACATCAATCATCAGGGCCATGTTCTCATCTCAAATCTAATCTAGGCCTTACATGATATCTATTAGACCAATGCACATTCACATACAATACATATAGATCACTGTGTCAGTAGATGACACAATACATATAGATCAGCATCTAGAACAGAAAACTGAACTGACTTCTGGGATCAGTATAGAAGATGGTAGAGAGACAGTGGAGGAGAAGAGGAAGAGGAAGAGACAGTGGAGGAGAAGAGGAAGAGACAGTGGAGGAGAAGAGGTAGAGACAGTGGAGGAGAAGACGTAGAGACAGTGGAGGAGAAGAGGTAGAGGAAGAGACAGTGGAGGAGAAGAGGAAGAGACAGTGGAGGAGAAGAGGAAGAGACAGTGGAGGAGAAGAGGTAGAGACAGTGGAGGAGAAGAGGAAGAGACAGTGGAGGAGAAGAGGAAGAGACAGTGGAGGAGAAGAGGAAGAGACAGTGGAGGAGAAGAGGAAGAGTAGAGAGACAGTGGAGGAGAAGAGGAAGAGGAAGAGACAGTGGAGGAGAAGAGGAAGAGACAGTGGAGGAGAAGAGGAAGAGACAGTGGAGGAGAAGAGGAAGAGACAGTGGAGGAGAAGAGGAAGAGACAGTGGAGGAGAAGAGGTAGAGACAGTGGAGGAGAAGAGGAAGAGACAGTGGAGGAGAAGAGGAAGAGACAGTGGAGGAGAAGAGGTAGAGACAGTGGAGGAGAAGAGGAAGAGACAGTGGAGGAGAAGAGGAAGAGACAGTGGAGGAGAAGAGGAAGAGACAGTGGAGGAGAAGAGGAAGAGACAGTGGAGGAGAAGAGGAAGAGTAGAGAGACAGTGGAGGAGAAGAGGAAGAGGAAGAGACAGTGGAGGAGAAGAGGAAGAGACAGTGGAGGAGAAGAGGTAGAGACAGTGGAGGAGAAGAGGAAGAGACAGTGGAGGAGAAGAGGAAGAGTAGAGAGACAGTGGAGGAGAAGAGGAAGAGACAGTGGAGGAGAAGAGGAAGAGACAGTGGAGGAGAAGAGGAAGAGTAGAGAGACAGTGGAGGAGAAGAGGAAGAGGAAGAGACAGTGGAGGAGAAGAGGTAGAGACAGTGGAGGAGAAGAGGAAGAGACAGTGGAGGAGAAGAGGAAGAGACAGTGGAGGAGAAGAGGTAGAGACAGTGGAGGAGAAGAGGAAGAGACAGTGGAGGAGAAGAGGAAGAGTAGAGAGACAGTGGAGGAGAAGAGGAAGAGGAAGAGACAGTGGAGGAGAAGAGGTAGAGACAGTGGAGGAGAAGAGGAAGAGACAGTGGAGGAGAAGAGGAAGAGACAGTGGAGGAGAAGAGGTAGAGACAGTGGAGGAGAAGAGGAAGAGACAGTGGAGGAGAAGAGGAAGAGACAGTGGAGGAGAAGAGGAAGAGACAGTGGAGGAGAAGAGGAAGAGTAGAGAGACAGTGGAGGAGAAGAGGAAGAGGAAGAGACAGTGGAGGAGAAGAGGAAGAGGAAGAGACAGTGGAGGAGAAGAGGAAGAGACAGTGGAGGAGAAGAGGAAGAGGAAGAGACAGTGGAGGAGAAGAGGAAGAGACAGTGGAGGAGAAGAGGAAGAGACAGTGGAGGAGAAGAGGAAGAGACAGTGGAGGAGAAGAGGAAGAGACAGTGGAGGAGAAGAGGAAGAGACAGTGGAGGAGAAGAGGAAGAGACAGTGGAGGAGAAGAGGAAGAGGTAGAGACAGTGGAGGAGAAGAGGAAGAGACAGTGGAGGAGAAGAGGAAGAGACAGTGGAGGAGAAGAGGAAGAGACAGTGGAGGAGAAGAGGAAGAGACAGTGGAGGAGAAGAGGAAGAGACAGTGGAGGAGAAGAGGAAGAAACAGTGGAGGAGAAGAGGAAGAGACAGTGGAGGAGAAGAGGAAGAGACAGTGGAGGAGAAGAGGAAGAGACAGTGGAGGAGAAGAGGAAGAGGAAGAGAGACAGTGGAGGAGAAGAGGAAGAGGAAGAGACAGTGGAGGAGAAGAGGAAGAGACAGTGGAGGAGAAGAGGAAGAGGAAGAGAGACAGTGGAGGAGAAGAGGAAGAGACAGTGGAGGAGAAGAGGAAGAGGAAGAGAGACAGTGGAGGAGAAGAGGAAGAGGAAGAGACAGTGGAGGAGAAGAGGAAGAGACAGTGGAGGACAAGAGGAAGAGTAGAGAGACAGTGGAGGACACGAGGAAGAGGAAGAGAGACAGTGGAGGAGAAGAGGAAGAGGTAGAGACAGTGGAGGAGAAGAGGTAGAGAGACATTATTTATCTATATCTCCCTCTCTTTCCCTCCCTATCCTGCCCTGCCACGCTCTCCCTCCCTTTCCCTCTACCTC